>NW_007730901.1:68310-69554 GCF_000696425.1 Galeopterus variegatus | reverse complement strand
GTGGCTCCCATCTAATGTTCCAGTCTCACTGTGTATCATTTCATCTAATACACGCTGTAGTCCCTCTGAGTCCTCGAATTCACGTGGCCTGGGTTGAAACCCCATCTCCATCATTTCCTAGCTGTGTGACCTCGGGCATGGAACCTCACCTGCTGATACCTCACTTTCTTCATCTGTAAAATGGAGATAACCACAGTAACTTCCTTATTAAACACTCAGTCAATTGTAGCTCTTTTTATGTTTACCTTCTCTAAATAAATTTATAGTGAGGCAAATGTCAAATAAAGCAAGGAATCTTGGAGGAGCTTATCCCACAGTTATCAAGAAATTCAACATTTCATCAGAAGTCTGTTCAAATGTCCATAAAACTATTGCAAGAAACCCTCTCTGTTTCATGACAGCTAAATTTGTGGCAGTTAAACATGAGGCAGAAATCACAAAGCCCCTGAAAAATTTTGTTTTTATTATATTGTATCACATGTAAATATTTTGATGGGTTCCCATGAATCTCCTTATTACTGCATATAGATTTTTAAAAATTACTGCATTGTATAATATATTGGTTATAATATATATTAGGATTAATTGATTTAATATTGTCTTTGGGATCACACCAATGGAGAGTTAGTCATCAAGTGCAGTTTCTGTGGGAAAACCAAGTGACTTAATAATTTTGTCACGAGGTCAGAGTGCAGGAGCAGAAAGTGGGCATCGAGAAGCCAGCTGACCTGTTGACGTTTGGGTTCAAGAAAGGCCAGGGAAGAGGAGACATGACCAGCTATGGAGCAGTCAGAAAAGCTCCTCAGTTTGGCATAGGGTTGAAACCAAAGGAATTGTTTCAATTGTCTCCATATATTCTTGCAGAAACAACATATAAAGTTGGGCAGAGACCAAATCCATTTAAAAAAAAAAAAAGAATGTGCTGCTTTTAAACCTGAGATAATAACAAAAGTAATGGTTTTTCGGTTTATATACATGTGTTATTATGTCATTGTAATCCACATAAAAATGAAAAGGAAATAGCTAAACACAAAAAAATCCAGAAGAGAAACCCGATCTTGTGATTTTTACTGACCTCCACAATATGGGGGAAATTTTTCAGGTGTCACTCAGCATGAAAATTTTTATCTTCCTGCCAAAAGCCAGATGATCTATAGAACCCCTTCAAGTGCCCCAAGGAGGTGAGACCGTTCCCAGGTAGGAGGCAGCTGCCTCAGGCATTTTACCGAATCTATTGGAGGTGC
>NW_007730901.1:64248-67632 GCF_000696425.1 Galeopterus variegatus | reverse complement strand
GAGACCGTTCCCAGGTAGGAGGCAGCTGCCTCAGGCATTTTACCGAATCTATTGGAGGTGCCTGAGCGTCCTTAGCTGCCATTCTTACTCAAACCTGGAGCAGTAAGTTATGAAAAGCAGCTGTTGCAGCTATGAAAACCCAGAGGACAAACGTTTGTGCTTAACGTTTAAATTCTGAGCGATTGCAGTGAGAGGCACTGAAGAGTCTGCAGTTAGGATTAAAAAGGAAGTGACCATTTTGATTTGGACTATTATGGGAAGAGGAAGCATGAGGGAGGTGAAAGAGGTCTACAGAAAGACAAGGAACTGGAGAAAGAACAGGAGATGGATGGAGACATGGCCCTAAGTGACACCACCACGAGGAATTTACCAGCCACCTTGTGGGGTGGGGGTGGGGAGAATGCCACCGCTCTTGTATGTTACTTGTAATTAGGAGCATGTTTGCATGTGTATGTATCAGCTCAAAGTGTCGATTCATGCACCAAGTCTGACTGATTGGAACGAGCTGCCTGAAGCACAGGGTTGAAAAGAGATGAAAGTCTGCCCTGCCTTGGATGTAGAGGGGGAGGCATACTTGGATAAGGAGGAGATTAGCAGCCCTGTTGACCAAACCTACGTCTTACCTAGTAGGTAAGTTATAGATGGTTCTTTGCTAACATGTACAGTCATTCTCAGTGAGTCTTTCTGTTCTTATTTTCAGGCTCTAAGTCCATGAAAGCCTTTGAAGCATTGTTCAAGACTGTTATGTGAGACAGGTAGGCCCTTGAAAACTATAACTGTTAAAATGCCAGAGCCAAGAAAGTGCACAGATGATGAGCAAATCCATTACAGCATATGCCAGACAAAACCAGTTTCTGAGTGTGCAGCCGGCTGGAGAAGAAAATCATCATACAGCTCACATGCAATCCCGCAGAGACCAAGAGCGGAGCAGCCACTAGAAGCAGTCTGTGAAATACTAAGGACAGAAATGGAACAAATACCTTCCTGGAAGGCTAACTTGTGGCTGTCACCTCTTTTGGATTCCCAGCTTCCTTTAAAGACCAAGGCATGCTTGATTGCACTTCATTTGAGCAGAAAAACAGGTTCTTAAGTTAAAGATGAAGAAGGAAAGGAGGTTGTATACGCTCAAGATGGTCAGACAGATTGAGGGCTGTGAGCGAGAGCAGGGCATCACCCAGAGGGCAACAGCAAGGCAACGAAAGTTCTGGACTCTCTTTAGACCAGCTGCCTTGCTTCAGGGCTGTACTATTCTTGCTGGTGGCCAGTGTGATATTTAATCAAATTTCTGATCTTCATCTTTATTGCCTCAGTGGAATAGGACACAGTTTAAGAATCTGAGCATTCTTTCTCTCTGATACTGAGTAACATTAAAAACAACAACAACGGTCAGTACTAAAAGCTGAAATTTGGATGTCAGCCACGTGCCAGATGTGGTGATTAGGGCCCTTCCTTGTGTTCTCATGTTTAATCCTCAAAACATAACAATAATAATAATAAGCACATGTAGGGCTTGATATGCGAAACACTATTCCCAGCACTTCACAAATACTAACCTGTTTAATATTTACAGCAGCCTGATGAGGTAGATCCTAAGATTTCATAATGAAAGCACTGAAGCACAGAGGCTAGGGAACTTAACCAAGGCCACTCACAGCTAGTAGGTAGCCATCAGGATGGGAATTCATGTGCTCCTGTGAAGTGGGCCTCTAAATACTGCCATGTGGAGAGGAAGGAACAGATATGTGACAGGTAAACTCGTTTGCCCAAGGTCACAGAGCTAGACCTGAAGCAGAGTCTAACTTCAAAGACTGAGCTTTCCACCAGTCTCCTGTACTGCTGTAGGCTGAGCCAGGAAAAGTTTTTTGGTTTGTTTTTTGTTAATCCTTACCACATAAGACTGTACCATATTGCCTTAAGAACCTGAGGAAATTTGGTTATCGCACAATTGATACATTCAATTTTCAGACAGTGCAAAGGCCTGCCTGGAAAAAACATATTGGAATTCTCCGATTTTACTTCTAAAGTCTCCTGTGCTCTCTTCTGTTTCAGAGGATGTTGTGTGGGCTCATGGCTGTGTCCACATCACCAAAAGGGAATAAAACAAGATTTCTGAGAACCCTCTTACTACAAAGCCCGAATTACCTGATACAGAGGCATTATCCACACGGTGGATTTTAAAGATCTGAGACTCGTGCTTGAGCTTTGTGGGTGATGCCCAGCTCAGCCTTCCTCCTTGGCATCCACTCGTAAAGCAGTGCTGGGTGGGGGTGTATATGTAAGTGCCTCGCATCAACGTGAATCTGAATGCACTCCAAAGCCAAACCCAACTGCTTCTGGATTATCTGTGGCCTCATTTCCTTCACAGCTCTCCTCTCATGTATTAGAAGGGCTGAAGGAGAGTTGTGGCAACAGGTACATTGATTCACACATTTATCTTTCTGCAAAACTCAAATCCCATTACTTCTCAGTGAGAAATCAATCACCTGGCATTTCCTATGGAAGCAAACTCAGAAAGAATTCAAGTCAGAAAACCATGAACTATGCAGAGTATAAATCAAAGAACAATACCTTGATATGAAAGCCACTCTCAACTCTTGATTTGTTGATAAAACTATACTCTTGAATTCCCCAACCAATTTCACCAACATACTCGTGTTTGTATTTTGCTGGCAAGCTTCTGTTTGAGGCAGGCCTACATAAATATCTGAGATCTCCAGTTTTTTCTAATTCCGGAAGCTTTTCTCCTATATAGGAAGTGTGCTGATGAACTTTAGGTAAATGATCCTTTATATAATCTGGACCTTAAAAAGACAGAAAAAAATGCTTAAAAAAAATTCTCCACACTTTATGCTAACATGCTTATGTTATTTTAATGGTGGAAATAATAACTAATGAGTATGTGACATTTACTATGTTCTAGGTGCTATTATAAGCCTTTTAGATGTGTTAATTCAATTAATTCCTATTGATAACCAAATGAGATAGGTAGAATTATTTCTCCCAGTTTATAGATGGGGAAAATGAGGCATAGAAAGGTTGGTTATTTGTCCAGAGTCAAGATAACAAGCTCTCCATACCCAGGAAGGCTACCTGGAGGGTTGGGCTCTTAATTGCCCCACTAAACCATTGTGTTCACAATCAACTCAACATCGACATGTTTTATATGCTAACTCTCCTCACGCGTGCCACATTTGCAGGGTGTAGGCCTTCAGTCATGTGCTGTTTTATCTAGACAGATAAAATCTGAAATGAGAACTAGAGGGATGGCCAGTTAGCTCAGTTGGTTAGAGCTTGGTGCTGGTAACACCAAGGTCCAGGGTTCCATCCCTGTACCAGCCAGCTGCCAAAAAAAAAAAAAAAAAAAAAAAAAAAAAAAAAAAAAAA
>NW_007730901.1:61169-64015 GCF_000696425.1 Galeopterus variegatus | reverse complement strand
AAAAAAAAAAAAAAAAAAAGAAAAGAAAAAAAGAAAAAGAAAAAGAAATAATTAGAATACTCCCCAAATGTCTTAGAAGCAATTGGAAAATGGAGAAAATTGTTAGATGAAGACAGCTTATAACAGATGACACAGGGGTATTTAATAAATATTTTAAATGTAAAGCAATGAGCAAAAAAAAAAAAGTAATAATCAATGAATTATAGAGGTGGATGAAACAAGCAAAAACAAGAGAAGATCTGGGAAAAGACCACTTAAACTATTTAAAGTTGATGCTGTGAAAGTGAAAAGGGGAACTAAGACTTTTTTGGAAGAATGGTACGGACTAAAAACAGACAGTGGAGCTACTGGCCCAAGAAGAATTTCAAAAACCCAGAACCAAAAGGAACACAGGATTGTATGGGCAGACTGGGGACACAAAGAACAAACTTTATTCCTTTTACCAAAATTTGACTAAAGACCATGGAGGCAGAAGCTGTGCTGTGGTCACCACATCACCTGGTCCCCAGCCCGGCCCTGAGGCTCCCTTCATGTCGCTCTTGGATCGGGGAGCTCGGTGTATGCAGAGGACACAAGGTGGGCAAGGGCTTTGCTTTGACCCTCTGCCCCTGACACACGCCCCAGGTACCCTGATGGAACGGTCAATGTGGCAACAAGCCTGTGCTTAGAAAAGTTATCTGAGCTTTCCAAGGAGGTTGAAAAGGTGAGAACTCTTCTGTTCTCACAGCGTGCTAATCACCATCACTCCCCAGGGTGCTCTGGGTATTTCCTCAGTGGCTAATTTCCCCTGATGAATTACATTGCAGCTTCGGTTTTATTTGCTTCAGGTTTTTACTTAGATATAACTAGTTTGGTAACATATAGAATCGTCTGAGCATGAGAAACTGTTCTCTTTCTTTATATGACAGGTGTTGAGGTCTCATCTACAAAACTCCCATCATAAGGACATTTTTGCAATCTCCTCTAAACACAGTGAAATACAGAAGAACTCTGTTAGTCTTGCTGGAATTTCATGGAATGTTTAGGCCTGTGTTTTCCCAAATGTTTCATCAAATGCTGTTCCCACCAGTGTACCTTCATGGTATATGCATATTAGGGGGCGGGGAAAGTGGCTCCAAAGTCAAATACATTTGAGAACACTGCTTGCTACATTACCGTTTAGATATTCACAGCATATGAAAGCATATTAAGAGAAGTCACATGATAACTAAACCTATTTATGTAATCCAATGTACCCAGATGAATTTAAACATGAATATATTTTCCCCACTGGGTCACTGACATGCAGATTTGGGGAAATATTGACCCTCTGTATAATGTTTCAGTCATCTTTAAAATTTTGTCATCACCATATACTGTTAACAGATGGCAGTTCCAGGTTCTTGGTCAAACTGAAGAAAATATCTTTCACAGGACCAAGTAGAGTCTGCATCATGGTGATCAGCAAAAGAAAAGGAAGAAAGGGACAGACAGACAGAACATTCAAACAATAGGACTTTATTGTTAAGTAAAAGTACACACAGAAATGTGTGCAGGCATCCCCCATGAGTGAGAGGCATCCTGCAGATTCCTAAGGGGAGGGTTTATATGTTTTCCTGGGATGGGTGTGTTTCTCTATCTGAATTAAGGGGAGGAATATTTGGCTGTGGAGGAGGATCTAGGGTAATTAAGTCCTAATAGGCCGATGCAACATTGCATCAGCTTCCTGTCATGCATCCCTGAGTTTCTGCGGGTTTTGGTCATGTGCAGTGGCCTTTCTGGTCTAGCATCATGGGTGGAAAGTCATGTAGTGGTCGTCTGCACGTTTGTTCCTCCTCGTGCACAGTGTGGCAGTTTTTGTCATCTGTAAATTTCCAGGTGTAGCATGCTGATTGATAGGGTGGTGAAGCTGTTGTCAGCTCATTATGGGTTCATGAACTGCCAGGCAAGGAGGTGGTTGGTGCCAATCCGGTCTGAATATTTATGAGCAGCCTCCCTGGGGCGTGCCCTAGTCTACCCTGCCTCAATGCTACTATAAATGCGAGAGCACTTATATGTCTGTAGTTAGTTCCTTTGTCACTCCGTGGGCTGCAGTAAATTAAGAAGAGCCATTACTTGCCAGCTGCTTTAGTCCATTTGTGTTGTTATAACAAAATACCTGAAACTGGGTGTCTTATAAAGAACAGAAATTTATTTTCTCACAGTTCTGGAGGCTGGGAAATCCAAGATCAAGGTGCTGGCAGATTCAGTGTCTGGTGGGAGCCATTCTGTGCTTCCAAGATGATGCCTTGTGGCACATCCTCCACAGGGAGGGACACTGCGTCCTCAGATGGCAGGAGGCAGAAGGGCAAAAACAGATACTGCATGAAACCTCTTTTATAAGATCCTTCATCCCATTCTCAAAGGAAGTGCCCTCATGGCCTAATCATCTCTTAAAGGCCCCACCTCTTAATACTATCACAGTGGCCATTAAGTTTCTTTTTTTTTTTCTAATTTATTTATTTATCATTACTATTTTTTTTACATTCTATGATGTTGTTGTGGAGCAGTTGGGGAGAATGGGAAGAGAAGAAGGGGGATGGGGATAGGGTGAGAGGAGGAAAAAGAAGGGGGGCATGACTGAAGCCCATGACATCCTCCTCATTCCAGCAAGGGAGCCCAGGGGGCTTCCAGCAGCAGGTCAATCATTGCTGGGCTGGATACAGACATCGAGGGGGCATGGCTGAGGCCCTTGGCCCCCCACCTCCCTGACTTGGGAGCCAGGGCACTTCCAGCAGCAGCCCGGTGGTCATTGCTGGGCTGGTTGTGGATGTTGGGGGGGCATGGATGAGGCCCTTGGCCTCAGCCCCCCACCACTCCAGCTTGGG
>NW_007730901.1:50805-60898 GCF_000696425.1 Galeopterus variegatus | reverse complement strand
TGTCACTGGGCTGGGTATGGACATCAGGGGGCATGGCTGAGGCCCTTAGCCCCCTACCATCTTGACTCAAGAGCCTGGGGTGCTTCCAGTGGTGGCTTAGTGATCATTTCTGGGCTGGGTGAAGATATTGGGGAGGGGGTATGGCTGAGGCCCTTGGTCCCTTACCACCCTGGCTTGGGAGCCCTGGGTTGCTTCTGGTGTTGGCTTGGTGGTCATCATTGGGCTGGGTGTGGCCAACTCCAAGGTCCCCCACTACACCAGCTCAGGTGACATCTCACTGGTCATTGCTGGGCTGGGTGCAGACATCGGGGGTGTGTGGATGAGGCCCTCAGCCCCCCCACCCTGTCTCGGGAGCCTGGAGTCTGACTCAAGAGCCTGGGGTGCTTCCAGTGGTGGCTTAGTGATCATTTCTGGGCTGGGTGAAGATATTGGGGCTATGGCTGAGGCCCTTGGTCCCTTACCACCCTGGCTTGGGAGCCTGGGTTGCTTCTGGTGTTGGCTTGGTGGTCATCATTGGGCTGGGTGTGGTTGTCAGGAGTGGGTGTGACCAACTCCAAGGTCCCCCACTACACCAGCTCAGGTGACATCTTGCTGGTCGTTGCTGGGCTGGGTGCAGACATCGGGGGTGTGTGGCTGAGGCCCTCAGCCCCCCCACCCTGTCTCGGGAGCCTGGAGTGCTTCTGGCAGTGGCCTGGTGGCCATCAGTGGGCTTGGATGCAGTTGTCAGGGTGGTGTGGCTGCCGCTCTTGGTCCCCACCTCACCCCAGCTTAGGAGCCTGGGGGACTTCTGGTTCTTTAGGTTTCGTAGGTGTTCTTTGGTGCTGTTAGACCTTTACAAGTTAATATCAGAACTTTGTCTCTGATCTGTGGGTATTTGGGGGTTTCTTTTCAGTTCTCTTTTAGATTATTCACTGTTCTGCACTGGAGCTAATTTGTTATCCTTTGCTTACTCCTAAAATGGGGGAACTTCCTGTGAGAACCAGCTCTTGAGCCCTGTGGTTGAGCTAAATTGCTGTTTTTCTGCTGATTTCCCGGGGAAGGATTTTGTGCAGCTCAGGTTTTAATTGTTGACCTTGTATATACTTCCAGGTCTTGTGAGGCCCAGTACACCTGGGTTGTTTGGAAACTCTGGTCTGGGCCTGAGTCTTTTCAGCAAACTGCACCCCCTGCAGTTCTATATTCCTGACCAGTCTACACTGAGTGGTCCTGTGCTGATTGGAGGGCAGATCAGCTGTCCATGCTATGCCCCAATGTTCCCCCAGTGGGCCAGTCTCCCCCACTGCCCATACTCCAAACATTTCCCATGGGATGGGCCATGCATCAGTCCCTTGCAATGACTCACTGGCCTGTGAGTGGCTCCTTTTTTCAGCTGTTCTGGCTCCTTGCTCCTATATGGGTCCTCTAGAACCCTGTTAGTGGTCTTGCTGGCCTGGGGGCCACCAAGGTCCTCTTCTCCCCTGCTGCCTCCAAGTAACTTCATATGAAGGGCACAGCTGTGGCTTTTGCCAGCTCTTGCTCCGTGTGCTCACCAGGGCCAGCCTTGAGGTGTTTGGGGCTTGAAATGGTTAGAGCAGTCCTTTCTTTCTCTCATCATGCCTTCTCTTGCCTTTATATACTCTGTAGGTCTCTCCTCCTTTTTCCCTGAGCTCTAGTGGCCCCAGCTTGGCAGTCATTGCTTTTTAATAGTTGTAAATTGGTTGATTGTGGGAGAGAGTGATGCTGGGGACCGTCTATTCTGCCATCTTTACAGAAGAGGCCATTAAGTTTCGATATCTGAATTTTGGATGGGACACATGCAAACCATAGAACCAGCTGAGTCAAAAAGACTTAGTTTTACAGAGTGTGGTGGAAAGTGCACATACTTTGCAACACAAGTGTGTGTGTCTACTCAGGGTGCTCCATGGCTTTAGCCAAGTCACTAGACTTTTCTGAACTTCAACTGTGCTTTAGAAATAGTGTGATGCGATGTGCATGCACAGTGTCTGGCTCACAGATTCCTGGGTAGACCCTGCCCTGGTCACAGAGCTGACCCAGGCACCTGGCTGTGAAGCATAGTCAGAGGTGGACCCCCCACGTTAGCAGATCACCTCCAGCCAGCCCAGTGTCGACCTAACCAAAAGCTCTCCATATCACTACCCAACCAGCAAAACCCCAAAATGTGGCTTTCCTAATAAGATAGTTCTGTGGGTGTTTGGCTTTAAATGACCCACTTTCCCTCTCCCAAACCTCATAATCTATGCTGGATTGTATTCCCCACTTAAAAATATAACTTCCAATTGGTGCCCAATCTTTGGTCTCTTTATTTTTCCTTTAACAATTATCGTCTCTGTTTGACTATTCTTGCTTATCCCTCAGGGTGTTTCTAGTTTTTCTTCAAAACATTGGCAAGTTTTCTTGGATCTTTCATCCTCTTGCCACCAACTTGAGCCCTTAATTGCCAACAATAATTTTGGCAGCTCCTAGGTTACTAAACCCTCACTGTCCCATCGCCTTTGGAGCTCTCCTTCATGTGTAGGGCCAGCTCTAGGGCGACGACTTGTACCTCTAATGCTCAAACAGAGCCGTGGTTGCCCAGTGCTGATCAGTCAGCCCTAATTCTTCCTCCGCTGTGAGAGCCACATCACGATGGGGAAGGAGATGTACTTCTATTGAAACCTGTACCAGGCTTCATGGCTCCACATTTCTTTATCTTCCTGCCATGAAAGAACTGTGATTTCAAGGATGGTAAGCAGCTCTCACGTCCCCTCTCCCCTCCCTGCGTGCCCAATGTTACTTGCTCACTTATGTCTGAAATTCTAAAGTTTCAAATGAGGATGTGGTTTTGAAGCTCAACCACTGTCGGCTCAAATCTTGGCTTTGTCTTGTGCTGACTTTGTGACCCAGAGGAAGGTATCCAACCTTTGTGTCTCAGGCTCTGCCTCTGTAAGATGGGCATAGTGCTGCCTGCGTTGCAGCCTTGTTAGAAGGTGGGGAGAGAATCCATTTTATTTAACAAAGTGCCTAGCCAAGAACCTGGCACATAACACATAGCTAATATTACTGTCTTTTTTTTTTTTTAATTTGAGGATTTGTCTTACCTATTACAGGGTTTTGTTTTTTATTTTTACATCTTAGGAACTTCCACTGATGAACACTTTATTGCTTATTTCAAACAAACTTCAAATCCTTCCCCAACAGCTCTTCAAGATCAGGGTCAGCAAAGAAAAAAAGAAAAAAGAAAAAAAAAGTAAGAAAGAAAAAGAAAAAAAGAAAAGAAAAGAAAGAAGATCAGGGTCATCAAACTTTTTCTGTAAAGAAACTGAGAGTAAATATTTCCGGTTTTGCAGGCCATACCGTCTCTGTCTCAACTACTTAATTCTTCCATTGTAGGGCAAAAGCAGCCATAGATGATATGCAAACAAATAAGCATGAATGTGTTCCAATAAAACTTTATTTATAGACTCTGAACTTTTAATTTTATATAACTTTAATATGTCACAAAATACTATTCTTTTGCTTTTTTCCTCAACCACTAAAATATGTCAAAACCATTCTTTGCTCATAAGCCCTACAAAAATAAGTAGGAAAACAAATATGGTGCCGAAGCTATAGGTCACCAACCTGTGCTCCAGATGGTGAGAAGACGGTGGATACTGAGGAAGTGAATGCCACAGGTAGGTAGGAGCATAGGTAGGTGAGTCTGGGAGGTTTTCCAACAATTTCATCTCCTTCCTGTCTCTTGCTGTCCTCTTCTCTGCATTTTCATGGTCTCATTCAGGTTGCTTATTTATTCTTTCACCGATTTATTTGTTCATTTATTCATCAAATACTTATGAACAGCTACCATATGTCTGGCACTGTTCTGAGTGCTGGGAATATAGCAGTGAATAGATCAAAGTCCCTGCCTTCATGGAACTTCCACTGTAGTTGAGAGGCAGGCAACAGAAGTCATCTGTCATCTGGCTGGTCTCAACAGCCTCCTAACTGGCCTCCTCTCTCCTTTCTCTCCTTTCTAATCTATCTTCAAAACAGCTGCCAGAAGTGATCTAAAATTCAGATAACCTCCAGTACTTCCTTCCTAAAAAACGCGAAGTGGTTTTCTCCAGGGCTTGTAAATTTATGTGCATCCATATTTCTCAGGATTGCACACTAGTGTCTTCATAATCTACCCCTAGCCTATTTATTCTTACCGTCCTTCACCTTTTCTCATTATTAATACAAATCTTATAATAACACGGTTTCTTATAAGTGCTTCCTTTTCTGGAAAATATTTCTAATCAAAATCAGACACTCAGCATGCTGCCTTCATGGTAGTTTCGTTTAATTTCTTTTTTCTTTTTTATATTATACTTAATGGATCTTCTCCACCTGTAAGCTCCTAGAGGGTAAGGGCTACATCTTATTTACCTCTGTTAACTCTTCATTGCCAACACAGTGCTTTGAACATAGGAGACCCACACAAGAAATGTGTGTAGAATGGATAAGTGAATTGTTGACTGAGTAAATGAATTAAAGAAGTCCATCATAAGACTGGAGATATATAAAGTCATACTGGAAGAGAGGCAAGCACTTCTTTAAATATCGAATGAGCAATTTAATTTCCAGAACTGCTTTACACCCTCCTATTCCGGACTTTACGATAAGACACTTAAGGATAAGGTCAGGTGAAGAATGGCTTTTTACTATATTTATTTTTTAATAGAGGCAGACAGAAGGATGAGATCTTAGAGTAGTATTACTTCATTCTGTAATGTTGTCTCATGAGGCTAATCCTTGACTTCAGGGACAAAAATGAAATATACCAAGGAAATAAATTAAAAGGAATCAAGTGGAACATGGAAATGAGTGTTTTAATAAGTATGTTTGATAATCTGTTGACAACATGGGAATAATTTGGCCATGCAGATGTGCAGTGCAGAACAGCTGGCTTGTCAGGGGACTCGAGCCAAGGCAAGGGTCAGAGGGAGGTGGTGGGAATGTACGACTATGAAATGGGCTCTAATGGGCATATCTGACATCTGCATGTAGTGGGAATAAGAGAGGAGACAATGTTAAAGATTAATCACTACAACTGCCAGTGTGAATAAGACTCTCCAGTTCTGACAGTTACCACAGAATGGTCGCAGGGACCGGAAAATTTGAAACACTGTATTTCAATTGTTGGTGCAATTACACAATGGGTCTAACCATTGAGAGAACCGAAAGGCTCATTTGTCAAATTTCTGAATGAGCCGAATAAACATCAGGCAGAAACATCCTTGCTACATACTTTTTTTTTTTTTGGAAGTGATAAACTTCTTTGAGGACAACCTAAAAGCATAGGAGCAGCAGTTACTAATCAAACTGCTTCCAATAAACTCATGGGATTACTTCCAGGAAGATGGTGACTAAAGGTGCCCAGTGTGCATTCCTCTCACAGAAGAAGATTAAAACAGGCCCACCACCAACCCCGCCACAGTAGAAAGAGCCATTGTCTAGTCCAAGAGCCAGCATTCACTGCAGAGAAGCTCCGCTCAGAGCAGCAGTCCTTTGGGTGGCCTGTGGCTGCAGATGTGGACTCTGCAGATGTGAGGCAGGCAGCTGCAACCACTGCCACCATCGCTGCCCCTGCAAGTTGACCCCACTGATGCCAAGGACACCACAGACACGAGGAAGACAGCTGCAGCTGCCAGTGCCGCATCAGCTGCAGACACCACAACACAAAGGAAGCAATGGCAGCTGCCAGAATTGCTGCTGCCCTCATGAGGTACCCTTGCTGCCACTGTAGACTCTGCAGCCAAGTGGGTGGCTGCTGCAACTGCCACTGCTACAGTCACCACCATCACCATCATCATATGAGCAGTCTTCATTACTGGAGCCCCAACTGCTCCACTGCCACATGGGCATCCCACCAATACCACTTCAACAAACACCACCAATAGTACGGTGGCTTGCTACCACACAGCAGCAACAGCAGCCACTACCACTTTGCAGGAAGACTGCTGAACACTCAACTGCATTGACATAATGATGGTCACAAACAGAGTCCAGTGTAGGAGATTAACAGAAGAAGCAACTGCTCTACCAGATGACCAGACACTAATGTAGAGATACTAGAAAAAAAAAAAGAAAAGAAAGAAAAGAAAAAAGAAAATACGAGTCTACCAAAGGAATACAATAACTCTCAAGTACCAGACCCCATAGAGCAGGAAACACTTGAAATGACCGAAAAGGAATTCCAAGTAAAAATCTTAAGGTAACTCACTGAGACACAAGAATACTCAGACGATACAATGAACTGAGAAAAATTATCCAGGACATGAAAGAGGAAATATACAAAGAGATTAATACTTTAAAAGAATGTGGCAGAACTCACAGAACTGAGCAATCATTCAAAAAGATAAAAAGCACAACTTAAGAGCTTAAACAGCAGGGTGGAACAAAGAGAAGAATTTACTAAATCTTCCCACCTCCCAAAACCAACAAACACTGAAGATAAACAATAAAAGGGGAAAAAACAAACAAAAAATATTTATTTATTTATTTCAAGTAGGAAGCTTTATTTGGGGGGAGTGAGGTTCTGCCCAGCCCTGCCGAGCCCTGTGCTTCCCACTCCCATCTCAGCCAGCTGGCTTTACTCCTTCCTGATCTCCAGGGCCTTCTCCTTCCTGATTTCCTTGGCCAGCTCACCGATCAGTACTCATTGAACTTGAGCTCTGAGTCCTATTCACATCCAAGCTATTTATCTTCCCATCTAGGGAGCCCGCATCCTTGAGCAAGTGAGGTCACTGCTGAGTGACGAGTTCCTTAAACTTGTTTACACTGAGGCTGCTCTTCCAGTCTTCTTGCCTTGCATAGGAAAAGGAGGAGGTGATCACTGTCTCCATGGCCACTTCCAGCTCAGTCAGTGGCTCACCTGCCATGAGGACCCTGGGGCTGGAACTGATGTCTTCAAAGGGCTGATCAAGGCAAGGAGATGGGGTGCAGCCACAAAAAATATTTAAAACATCCAAATGAAAACCCATAAAATGCCAGAAGTAATAAAATGCCTTTCAGTAACCACCCTAAATGTAAATGGATTAAATTCCCCACTCAGAAGATGCAGATTGGCTGATTGATTAAAAAGTTAGACTCAACAATATGCTATCTACAAGAGACTCACCTCACCTGTAAAGAAACAAATAACAAAAGGAAAAGAAACCTACAGAGTAGGAGAAAATACTTGCAAACTATGCATCTGATGAAGAATTAATATCCAGAATATATAAGGAACTCAAAACTCAACAGTAAAAAAACAAACAATCCGATTAACAAATAGGCAAAGGAGCTGAATAGGCATTTCTCAAAGGAAGATATACAAATTGTCAACAGACACATGAAAAAATGCTCAGCATCACTCAGCATCAGGGAAATGCAAATCAAAACCGCATTGAGAGATCATCTCACCCCAGTTAGACTGGCTATTATAAAAAAGAGAGAGGATAACAAATGCTGGCAAGGATATGGAGAAAGGGGAATGCTTCTGCACTGTTGATGGGACTGTAAATTAGTACAGCCATTATGGAAAACAGGATGGAGGTTCCTCAAACAACTATGGATAGAACTGCCATATGATCCAGGAATTCCACTGCTGGGTGTATACCCAAAGGAATGGAAATCATTATGCTGAAGGAATACCTGCTCTCATGTTTATCGTAGCTCTGTTAACAATAGCCAAGAGTTGGAACCAACCTAAATGTTCGTCATTGGATGAGTGGATAAGGAAAAGGTAGTATATTTACACAGTGGAATACTACTCTGCCATAAAAAAGAATGAAATACTGCCATTAGCAGCAACATGGATGAACGTTGAGAAAATTATCTTAAGGGCAATAAGCCAGACACAGAAAGAGAAATGCTGCATGTCCCCACTCATAAGTGGGAGCTAAAAAATAAACAGATAAATGAAAGAAAGATACAACAATCACAATATAGCATTGAACTTTCAAAAGGAGAGAACAGGAACTGAGGTTGCCAGAAGGGGGAAAGGTGGGTAATGGAGGAATTGGTAAAGGGCCGGGAAAAATGATTATATTGCTTCCGGGTTATCAGCTACAAAGCAGAAAGGGAAATATTCCTCACAGCACACACACACACACACACACACACACACACACACACACACACACACACTACAACTTTTTACTGCAACTCTACAATCTGTTTTTATGACCACATGAAGTTATTTGAAGTCACTACTTTTCTCTCCTTTGTTCCTTAATTATTTGCTAAATTATAATTAGTTTGGTGTTTGTATTATCATATGTGAAGATATGGCTTTATACTAGAACAATACAAAGAAATGGATGCCAACCAGGGGCTCAGTCAGAAGTCATCTTCACCAAGTGCAAGGGAGAGAACAATTGTTGGTGTTTTCCATATTTCAAATTCTTTGATCTAGAGCAGAAGTCAGCAAACTTTTCTGTAAAGGGCAAAATAGTAAATGTTTTAGGCTTATGGGCCATACCATTTCTGTTGCACCCACTCAACCCTGCTATTGCGGGACAAAAGCAGTCATAGACCATATGTAAACTAATATGGGTGGCTGTGTTCTAATAAAACCCCACTTATGAACACTGAAATTGGAATTTTATATAGTGTTCATGTGTCACAAACTATTATTATTTTAATTTTTTTCAACCACTTACAAAGTGAAAGACCATTTTTAGCTGTACAAAAATAGGTGACTTGGGAAACAGACAGGAAGCAAAGCATGCCTGGGGTCCTAGGCAGGAGCTGAGGGCAGCCCCTCTTCCCAGAAGCAGACAAGAAACAGAGCATGCTCAGGGTCCTACGCAGCAGCTGAGGGCAGCATCCCCCACCTGGAAATGGGCAAGGAGCATGCCAAAAACACCACTTCCATGCAGGTGGCCCACCATAGCCACTGCCACAGCCATGGTTGCTGCAAAAGCTGCTTGATACCACAGCATTAGCCACAGCCACCATGCAGGTGGCCCACCAGAACTTCAACTACATTGACACAAGAAGTGTCACCAGTGGAGACTGGAAAAAGAAGAGAACATCTCTCCCCTTAAAACCCACTCCAGAGTAACAGAAGAAACAAGTGGTCTACCAGATGATCAGACATCAACATAGAGATACTGGAAATATGAAAATTCCAGAAAATATGACACCGCCAAAAGAATACCGTAATTCTCAAATACCAGACCTTATAGAGCAGGAAATCCTTGAAATGACTGAAAAGGAATTCTGAGCAACAATTTTAAGGAAAGTCACTGAGGTATGAGAAGATTCAGACAACATAATGAAACAAGAAAAGAAATCCAGGATATGAAGAAATTTACATAGAGATCAATACCTTAAAAAAGAATGTAACAGACAGAACTCGTGGAACTGAAAGATTCACTCAGTAAAATTAAAAACACAACCAACAGGGCCGGCCCCTTGGCTCACTCAGGAGAGTGTGGCACTTGGGAGTGCAGCGGCGCTCCTGCCGCGGGTTCGGATCCTATATAGGAATGGCCGGTGCACTCACTGGCTGAGCGCGGTGCGGGCGACACCAAGCCAAGGTTGTGATCCCCTTACCGGTCACAAAAACGACAAAAAAACAAACAAAAATAAACCCCCACAACCAACAGCTTAAGCTGCAGGCTAGAATAAGCAGGAGAAAGAATTCTGATCTTGAAGATAGTCTTTTTGAAATAACCCAGGTAGACAAAAAAAAAAAGGAAAAAAGAATTTTAAAAAATGAAGAACATCTAAGAGAGCTAGCAGACAACCTCAAGTGCACACACATTCTAATCATGGGTGTTCCAGAAGGAGAGGACAAAGGAAAAGGCATGGAAAACCTATTCAATGAAATAATAACAGAAAATTTCCCAGGTATCGGGAGAGACATGGGCCTTCAGATCCAGAAGGCCAAAGATCCCCAGAAAGATTCAACCCAAAATATCCTCTCCAAGACACATTACGGTCAAACTGGCAAAGCTCAAAGACAAAGAGAGAATCTTAAAAGAAGCAGGAGGAAAGAGTCAAGTCACCTATCAGGGAGCCTTTATCAGGCTAACAGCAGACTCTCAACAGAAACTCTACAGGCCAGAAGAAAATGGGATGATATATTCAAAATACTGAAAGA
>NW_007730901.1:48779-50117 GCF_000696425.1 Galeopterus variegatus | reverse complement strand
ACAGGCCAGAAGAAAATGGGATGATATATTCAAAATACTGAAAGAAAAAAACTGCCAGCCAGGAACACATATCCAGCAAAGCTATCCTTCAGAAATGAGGGAGAAATAGGATGTTGTCCAGAAAAATACAAACTACAGGAGTTCACCACCACATAACCAACCCTACAAGAAATCCTCAAGAGAGTTGTGCATCGGGAAACTGAAAAACAATAAGCACTCATCTTACTAGCTATAGTTCTGTTAAAATTCTCTTCATAACTCAGTCTTGGTATGTGGCATGTTTCTAGGAATTTATTCATTTAAGCTTGATGATCTAATTTATTGACCAATAATTATTCATAGTATTCTCTTATAACCCTTTTGATTTCTGTAAATCTGGTTATAATGACCCCTCTTTCATTTCTGATTTTAGTGATTTGAGTCTTCTCTCTTTTTCCTTGGTCCATCTAAGTAAAGGTTTGTCAATTTTGTGAATCTCATCAAAGAACCAACTTTTGGTTTCATTGATTTTTCTCTATTTTTTTTTTCTATTTTCTATTTCTTTTGTCTATGCTTTAACTGTTATTATTTACTTCCTTTGCTAGGTCTGGGCTTCGTTTGCTTTTCATTTTCTAGTTTCTTTCTTTTTTTATTAGTGTNTTGCTAGGTCTGGGCTTCGTTTGCTTTTCATTTTCTAGTTTCTTTCTTTTTTTATTAGTGTACACATTCACATTAAATAACTTTCCCATTTAGCAAATAAAAAATAATAATAAAATAAAATAAGACAGCAGGGAATCCCACGGAGACTTTATATGTAAATGCATTTATCTGTTAAGAGAATCTTTATTATATTCAAATTTCTGAATATTATTTTCATGTACCATACTTGCTGATCTTTTCTTGTTTCTTCTTTAATAAGGAATGCTGAATGGGCCAGCCCGGTGGCGCACTGCTACAGTGCGCCGCTTGGGAGCGCAGCGGCGCTCCCGNTGTCTCAACTACTTAATTCTTCCATTGTAGGGCAAAAGCAGCCATAGATGATATGCAAACACATAAGCATGAATGTGTTCCAATAAAACTTTATTTATGGACTCTGAACTTGTAATTTATATAACTTTCATATGTCACAAAATACTATTCTTTTGCTTTTTTCCTCAACCACTAAAATATGTCAAAACCATTCTTTGCTCATAAGCCCTACAAAAATAAGTAGCAAAACAAATATGGTGCCGGAGCTGTAGGTCACCAACCTGTGCTCCAGATGGTGAGAAGACGGTGGATACTGAGGAAGTGAATGTCACAGGTAGGTAGGAGCATAGGTAGGTGAGTCTGGGAGGTTTTCCAACAATTTCATCTCCT
>NW_007730901.1:43167-48555 GCF_000696425.1 Galeopterus variegatus | reverse complement strand
AAAAGAAAAAAAAAAGTAAGAAAGAAAAAGAAAAAAAGAAAAAAGAAAAAAAAAAGTAAGAAAGAAAAAGAAAAAAAGAAAAGAAAAGAAAGAAGATCAGGGTCATCAAACTTTTTCTGTAAAGAAACTGAGAGTAAATATTTCCGGTTTTGCAGGCCATACCGTCTCTGTCTCAACTACTTAATTCTTCCATTGTAGGGCAAAAGCAGCCATAGATGATATGCAAACAAATAAGCATGAATGTGTTCCAATAAAACTTTATTTATAGACTCTGAACTTTTAATTTTATATAACTTTAATATGTCACAAAATACTATTCTTTTGCTTTTTTCCTCAACCACTAAAATATGTCAAAACCATTCTTTGCTCATAAGCCCTACAAAAATAAGTAGGAAAACAAATATGGTGCCGAAGCTATAGGTCACCAACCTGTGCTCCAGATGGTGAGAAGACGGTGGATACTGAGGAAGTGAATGCCACAGGTAGGTAGGAGCATAGGTAGGTGAGTCTGGGAGGTTTTCCAACAATTTCATCTCCTTCCTGTCTCTTGCTGTCCTCTTCTCTGCATTTTCATGGTCTCATTCAGGTTGCTTATTTATTCTTTCACCGATTTATTTGTTCATTTATTCATCAAATACTTATGAACAGCTACCATATGTCTGGCACTGTTCTGAGTGCTGGGAATATAGCAGTGAATAGATCAAAGTCCCTGCCTTCATGGAACTTCCACTGTAGTTGAGAGGCAGGCAACAGAAGTCATCTGTCATCTGGCTGGTCTCAACAGCCTCCTAACTGGCCTCCTCTCTCCTTTCTCTCCTTTCTAATCTATCTTCAAAACAGCTGCCAGAAGTGATCTAAAATTCAGATAACCTCCAGTACTTCCTTCCTAAAAAACGCGAAGTGGTTTTCTCCAGGGCTTGTAAATTTATGTGCATCCATATTTCTCAGGATTGCACACTAGTGTCTTCATAATCTACCCCTAGCCTATTTATTCTTACCGTCCTTCACCTTTTCTCATTATTAATACAAATCTTATAATAACACGGTTTCTTATAAGTGCTTCCTTTTCTGGAAAATATTTCTAATCAAAATCAGACACTCAGCATGCTGCCTTCATGGTAGTTTCGTTTAATTTCTTTTTTCTTTTTTATATTATACTTAATGGATCTTCTCCACCTGTAAGCTCCTAGAGGGTAAGGGCTACATCTTATTTACCTCTGTTAACTCTTCATTGCCAACACAGTGCTTTGAACATAGGAGACCCACACAAGAAATGTGTGTAGAATGGATAAGTGAATTGTTGACTGAGTAAATGAATTAAAGAAGTCCATCATAAGACTGGAGATATATAAAGTCATACTGGAAGAGAGGCAAGCACTTCTTTAAATATCGAACGAGCAATTTAATTTCCAGAACTGCTTTACACCCTCCTATTCCGGACTTTACGATAAGACACTTAAGGATAAGGTCAGGTGAAGAATGGCTTTTTACTATATTTATTTTTTAATAGAGGCAGACAGAAGGATGAGATCTTAGAGTAGTATTACTTCATTCTGTAATGTTGTCTCATGAGGCTAATCCTTGACTTCAGGGACAAAAATGAAATATACCAAGGAAATAAATTAAAAGGAATCAAGTGGAACATGGAAATGAGTGTTTTAATAAGTATGTTTGATAATCTGTTGACAACATGGGAATAATTTGGCCATGCAGATGTGCAGTGCAGAACAGCTGGCTTGTCAGGGGACTCGAGCCAAGGCAAGGGTCAGAGGGAGGTGGTGGGAATGTACGACTATGAAATGGGCTCTAATGGGCATATCTGACATCTGCATGTAGTGGGAATAAGAGAGGAGACAATGTTAAAGATTAATCACTACAACTGCCAGTGTGAATAAGACTCTCCAGTTCTGACAGTTACCACAGAATGGTCGCAGGGACCGGAAAATTTGAAACACTGTATTTCAATTGTTGGTGCAATTACACAATGGGTCTAACCATTGAGAGAACCGAAAGGCTCATTTGTCAAATTTCTGAATGAGCCGAATAAACATCAGGCAGAAACATCCTTGCTACATACGTTATTTCTTTTCTCAAGTGATAAACTTCTTTGAGGACAACCTAAAAGCATAGGAGCAGCAGTTACTAATCAAACTGCTTCCAATAAACTCATGGGATTACTTCCAGGAAGATGGTGACTAAAGGTGCCCAGTGTGCATTCCTCTCACAGAAGAAGATTAAAACAGGCCCACCACCAACCCCGCCACAGTAGAAAGAGCCATTGTCTAGTCCAAGAGCCAGCATTCACTGCAGAGAAGCTCCCCTCAGAGCAGCAGTCCTTTGGGTGGCCTGTGGCTGCAGATGTGGACTCTGCAGATGTGAGGCAGGCAGCTGCAACCACTGCCACCATCGCTGCCCCTGCAAGTTGACCCCACTGATGCCAAGGACACCACAGACACGAGGAAGACAGCTGCAGCTGCCAGTGCCGCATCAGCTGCAGACACCACAACACAAAGGAAGCAATGGCAGCTGCCAGAATTGCTGCTGCCCTCATGAGGTACCCTTGCTGCCACTGTAGACTCTGCAGCCAAGTGGGTGGCTGCTGCAACTGCCACTGCTACAGTCACCACCACCACCAGCATGGCTAGATGGCCACCATCATCATGTGAGCAGCCCACTGCTGCTGGAGCCACCACAGCCACAAGGGCAGCCTGCCAAAGCTACAACCACAGCCACTGCCGCAGCAAGGGCAGCCTGTTACCACAGCAGCAGCTGCAGCAGCCACTGCCACTGTGCAAGCAGACCACTGGCCACTTGACTACAATGACATAAGGAGGGTCACCAGTGGAGTCCAGAGAGGGAGAGTAATAGAAGAAGCAACTGCTCTACCAGATGACCAGATATCAAAGCAGAGACACCAGAAATATGAAAAAAAAAAAAAAAAAAAATTATGAGTCCACCAAAGGAGTAAAAATCTTAAGGAAACATAATGAGAAGATGCAGTTAGTTGACACAATAAACTGAGCACAACTATCAAGGATATGAGGGAAGAAATTCACAAAGAGATTAATACCTTGGAAAAGAATGTAGCAGAACTCATGGAACTGAAGGAGCCATTCAACAAAATAAAAACACAACTGAGAGCTTAAGCAGCAGGCTAGAGCAGGTAGAAGAAAGAATTTCTGATCTTGAAGACAGTCTCCTTGAAATAACTCAGGCAGACAAATAAAGAGTTTTTTAAAAATGAAGAAAATCTAAGAGAGAAAGCACACAACCTGAAGCACACAGACATCTGAATCATAGGTATTCCTGAAGGGGAGGAGAAAGGAAAAGGCATTAAGAACATATTCAACAAAATAAAAGTGGAAAATTTCCCAGGTATAGGGAGAGACACGGACCTTCAGATTCAGGAGATTCAGAGATCCCCAAACAGGTTCAATCCAAAAAGATCCTCACCAAGACACATTATAGTCAACAGGCAAAGCTCAAGGACAAAGAGAGAATCTTAAAAGAAGCAGGAGGAAAGCATCAAGTCACCTATCAGGGAGCCCCTAAGACTAACAGCAGACTTCTCAACAGAAACTCTGCAGGGTAGAAGAAAATAGGATAATATATTCAAAATACTAAAAGAAAAAACTGCCAGCCAAGAATACTATATACAGCAAGACTATCCTTCAGAAATGAAGGAGAAATAATGTATTTTCCAGACAAACAAAAACTGTGGGAGTTCATCACCACACAACCAGTCCTGCAAGAAATCTTCAAGGGAATCCTGCGGCACCTGGAATCTGAAAAATGATAATCACTACCATGAATATACAAAAAAAAAAAAAAAAGCCCACTGGTAGAACAAAAATACAAACAAGAAAGAGATAGGAACTAAATCTTCCCACCTTCCAAAACCAACAAACACTGAAGATAAACAATAAAAGGGGAAAAAACAAACAAAAGATATTTATTTATTTATTTCAAGTAGGAAGCTTTATTTGGGGGGAGTGAGGTTCTGCCCAGCCCTGCCGAGCCCTGTGCTTCCCACTCCCATCTCAGCCAGCTGGCTTTACTCCTTCCTGATCTCCAGGGCCTTCTCCTTCCTGATTTCCTTGGCCAGCTCACCGATCAGTACTCATTGAACTTGAGCTCTGAGTCCTATTCACATCCAAGCTATTTATCTTCCCATCTAGGGAGCCCGCATCCTTGAGCAAGTGAGGTCACTGCTGAGTGACGAGTTCCTTAAACTTGTTTACACTGAGGCTGCTCTTCCAGTCTTCTTGCCTTGCATAGGAAAAGGAGGAGGTGATCACTGTCTCCATGGCCACTTCCAGCTCAGTCAGTGGCTCACCTGCCATGAGGACCCTGGGGCTGGAACTGATGTCTTCAAAGGGCTGATCAAGGCAAGGAGATGGGGTGCAGCCACAAAAAATATTTAAAACATCCAAATGAAAACCCATAAAATGCCAGAAGTAATAAAATGCCTTTCAGTAACCACCCTAAATGTAAATGGATTAAATTCCCCACTCAGAAGATGCAGATTGGCTGATTTATTAAAAAGTTAGACTCAACTATATGCTATCTACAAGAGACTCACCTCACCTGTAAAGAAACAAATAACAAAAGGAAAAGAAACCTACAGAGTAGGAGAAAATACTTGCAAACTATGCATCTGATGAAGAATTAATATCCAGAATATATAAGGAACTCAAAACTCAACAGTAAAAAAACAAACAATCCGATTAACAAATAGGCAAAGGAGCTGAATAGGCATTTCTCAAAGGAAGATATACAAATTGTCAACAGACACATGAAAAAATGCTCAGCATCACTCAGCATCAGGGAAATGCAAATCAAAACCGCATTGAGAGATCATCTCACCCCAGTTAGACTGGCTATTATAAAAAAGAGAGAGGATAACAAATGCTGGCAAGGATATGGAGAAAGGGGAATGCTTCTGCACTGTTGATGGGACTGTAAATTAGTACAGCCATTATGGAAAACAGGATGGAGGTTCCTCAAACAACTATGGATAGAACTACCATATGATCCAGGAATTCCACTGCTGGGTGTGTACCCAAAGGAATGGAAATCATTATGCTGAAGGAATACCTGCTCTCATGTTTATCGTAGCTCTGTTAACAATAGCCAAGAGTTGGAACCAACCTAAATGTTCGTCATTGGATGAGTGGATAAGGAAAAGGTAGTATATTTACACAGTGGAATACTACTCTGCCATAAAAAAGAATGAAATACTGCCATTAGCAGCAACATGGATGAACGTTGAGAAAATTATCTTAAGGGCAATAAGCCAGACACAGAAAGAGAAATGCTGCATGTCCCCACTCATAAGTGGGAGCTAAAAAATAAACAGATAAATGAAAGAAAGATACAACAATCACA
>NW_007730901.1:35752-43157 GCF_000696425.1 Galeopterus variegatus | reverse complement strand
AGATGTTAAGAAAAAAAAAAACAGGTGACTCAAAATATCACTTTTGGGTATCATGTAAATATGTACAGTAAAAAAAGAAAAGAAGGGGGAAAAAAACAGGTGGCAAACCAGATTTGGCCCATGAGCCATAGTTGCTACCCCCTGATCGAGAGTATTTCTCATACTTGCCTTTTATCTCCTACCTCCTCCATGTGTATTTTAGATATGAAGCTTCTCTATTTGTTTGAATTAAATAGTTGATTACATCACTGCAAAAACATTTCATTTAAATGTACTGTTTTGCAGATTCACGAAGAATATACTTTTTATTTGTATAGTTATAGGTCCCAAAGAAGAGTGTTGCTTTACTCTCCTTTGCTGATGTCAATTTAGTCCCATCTCATTTCTGGCTTTGTAATAATTCGTTTTTTTTATTATTAGAGTTGTGTAAGTGACCAGTGAGAAGACGTGAATATAAAATAGATTTGCCAGTGCCAATAAAAACCAGAAAAGATGGTGGGGGTAGGGCGGAGGAGAGGATACTAAATTATAGAGCTAGTTTGGAAATAATAACTTATGTAGGAACTTCTATGGTTTTACCCACACTGGGAAGAGCTGAGAGGGAATGCATTTTTCCTTACTGCTAGCAGTAATGATGGTAATTACCACCTAATCCAAAGAGAAAGAGCATAACTAACTGTTCTAAGTGTAAATAGTACTCTAAATTCTCCACTCTGTGGTGATATGGGTTGTAAAATATACCATTGACTTAGTACTAGCTTTGCATTAAAAAGAGAAAATAAATAAATTTACCATTTAAATGTAGAATGCATTGATAGTAAGGAGTATCACAATTACAGACAAGTTAAAGTGTGACTTATTAAAATGATGCTTTTTAGCCTGGATGAGATACGGCAATTCCTTTCTCTGTTTCCTGGATAAACAGTACATCGGGAAAGGCTTGTCTATTTCTAGATGGCAGTAAGTGACTTGAATTTAGGCCAGGGTGATTTAGGACAGTACGGGGTATTTCTCAACCTTGTAAATTATATAATAAACATGTGGAAATGGCTAAAAGTATGCTGTAAGAAAAAACATACGTAAACTTCTATTTGAATAATTGAGCCGTACTTAATTGTAAAAAGCAAGTAAGCAGTAATCGATAGATACATATTCTTTACATTTCCTTTGTATCCCGTTTATAACATCTTTACCCTTTTCTACTTAGACAGCAGGGGACTGATTGTGCTTCTATATCATTAAGAAGATTGAAATAAAATAAGCTCTTCTTCATTCCAAGAATGGATTTCACTCTGCTGTACCATGTAGCTTTTGAAATGGATTTGTAAATAGTGAATTATTTTTTATTATAAGTACAGTGTGTCTCAAACATCGCATGGTTCATATTAGGCAAATAAAGCCACATGATATCAGAGATTTACAAAACAATTTAAATTTTCTTATCAGTCCATATCTGAATGTCCTTACTTTGAGGATCTATGTTTCCATCTTTGTCAACAAATATTTCTTTTAGAACTAACTTGGTGTAATAGAAAGATCACTTGGACAGGGAGATTGGCAACTGAGATTTTGGTCCTGGCAGAGAGGACTTGGGAAAGTCATTTCATCTTCTTTAATGAACCACAATTTCTTTCTTTTTTAAAAAACAGCTTCATTGAGGTGTAATTGATATACAGTAAATTGCACATATTTAAAATGTGCGAACTGTGCATTTTTACATATGTGCACATACAAACAGGGCTGCTAGATAAAATACAGCATACCCAGTTAAACTTGGATTTCAGACAATGAATTATTTTTTTAGTATAAATATAAATATAAATATGGTACATATACTAAAAAAATTTCCTTATGTGAAATTTAAATTTAACTGGGAACCATATATTTTTATTTGCTAAATCTAGCAACTTTATTCATGAGACATCACTACAATCAAGATCAAGAACACATTCGTCTCTCCAAAAAGTTTCCTCATGCTCCTTTGTAAATCCTCTCTTTTCCCACTTCCTGTCCTTTTCCCATACCCAGGCAACCACTTTTCTGCTTTCCATTACTATAGATTAGTTTGCATTTTCTAGAATTTGATATAAATAGCATCATACAGTACGCATTCTGCCTGGCTTCTTATACTAAGCATAATTATCTTGAGAGCATCCATTTTATAATGTGTAACAGTAGTTAATTCCTTTTTATTGCTGAGTAGTATTCTGCTGTACAGATATGCAACAGTTTATCCATTTACTTTTGATGGACTTTTGGTTGTTTTCAGGTTTGGGCTGTCACAAATAAAGCTGCTATGAACATTTGTGTACAAATCTTTGAATGGACATATGCTTTCATTTCTCTTGGGTATATACCTAGGAGTGGAATGGCTGGATCATATGGTAGGCATATGAATTTTTAAAGAAAATTCCAAATGGCTTTGAAAGTGGTTGTGTCATTTTACATTCCCATTAGCAGTTTGTAAGAGATTTACTTTCTGTATATACTTTCCAACACTTGGTAGAGTTGGTCTTAATTTTCGTATCTAATGGGTTTGTAGTGGTATCTCACTGCAGTTTTAATTTGCATTTCTCTAATGACTAATCGGGTTAACAGTCTTGTGCTTATTTGCCATTTGTATATCTTCCTTAGTGAAGCGTCCAAAGCTTTTGCCCATTTCTAATTGCTTTGTTTTCTTTTTGAGAGTTTTGAGAGTTCTTTATATGCTCTGAATACAAGTCCTTTATCAGATACGTATTTTGAAAATATTTTCTTCTAGTCTGTACTTGCACTTTTATTCTCCTAACAGGGTCTTACAGAGAGCAGAAATTGTTCATTTTGATAAAGTCCAATTTATAAATTTCTTCTTTAATGGATCACACTTTAGTTTTGAATCTAAAAATCTTTGCCTAACCCAAGGTCGCAAAGATTTTCTTCTATGTTTTCTTTTAGAAGTTTTATAGTTTTAGGTTTTGTGTTTAGGTCTATGGTCCATTTCAAGTCAATTCATGTATATGATGAGAGATAAGGATTGAAGTTCTATTTTTGGGGGGGGGGTATATAGATATGCAGTTGTTCTAGCATCATTGGCTAAAAAGACCATCCCTTTTCCACTTTGCTCCTTTGTTTTAGGATATGTATCACTATGTATGTATACATATATGTACATGTATATACATGTATCACTAAATATATATCAATAAATATATTTATCAATAAATACACATACACATACAGTGTTTGTTAACTAGGTTTTCGTGTAAAATGTATTTCTTACTGCAGCTGCCTTCAGAAAAGTTTGAAAGCCACTGCTATAATGGTCACCTGAATTATTTTTTTCTTTCTCCTCTGGTCTCTTGATCATATTTATCTATCACTTCTATACATTCAATTCTTCCTACTTCTTCAATCCACTGTTTCTCTAAAATTTCATTTTTTGTGGAAACACATTTATGATCACCTCAGGAAACCATTGTTTTTACTGTTTCTTCAATTTTTCCCTCATCTCTCTGCTTCTTCATCATGAAATGATGAAACATTTTATTTCTCTGCACTAAGTTTATGTCACTCTCTCTGTGTAATTCACAGTCTGCCCTTTCATTCAGTATTTCCTGTGGTTTGCAATTGGTCTACAGCAAACCACTTCCTTTTTCACTTGTTTTGCTTTACTGGGAGACGTCATGATGTGGAGAAAAGAGAATGTACCATACTTTATCTGAACTCTATTTCGTAGTAGGCTTGTAACCATCTTCAAAATACAGTCTCTGAAGCTCGGTTTATTTATTCGAAAAATGAAACCACGTCTAACAACCTCATATGTTTGTTGTAAGAATTAAGCAAAATATTATATTAGCATGTGGATATCCTGTCTAGCCCTGTAGCTGGCACATAATAGAGGCCTGATGACAGCTGTTATCAACATATTGTTATACCTTCTAACCACTTCTGTTCTGTCACCTTCCCCCACGTCCGTACCTTCTACTATGTTAATGCTATTGTGGCCTATACANCTTGGTGTAATAGAAAGATCACTTGGACAGGGAGATTGGCAACTGAGATTTTGGTCCTGGCAGAGAGGACTTGGGAAAGTCATTTCATCTTCTTTAATGAACCACAATTTCTTTCTTTTTTAAAAAACAGCTTCATTGAGGTGTAATTGATATACAGTAAACTGCACATATTTAAAATGTGCGAACTGTGCATTTTTACATATGTGCACACCTGGTGGCAGATAATAAATCCATCCCGTTACTCCATCTTGGCTAGAAACAGAAGTACTTTTACTATATTTTTTTAAGATAAAGAAATTATGAATTATATGTAGTCAAACTTACTAACTTTAGTCTATGGGTTTTGCCTCTGATATCTTGCTTAGTAATTAAATATTCACATGTGATTTATTCTAGATGTTTATATGATCTCATTTTTTACATTTAAATGTTTATTTTTTCATAAAATCATTTTAGTCGGTAATATGACATAGTAATCTATGTTTTTCTCCCCATAGTAAATAAATAAATGAAATTTATTTCTTACAGTTTTAGAGGCTGGCAAGTCCGTAGTCCAGGGGATGCATCTGGTGAGGGCCTTGTTCTTGGTGGGAACTCTGCTGTGACACAGGGTGTCACTTGGTGAAAGAATGGCATGAGCAAGAATGAGCTAACCTTCTCACTTGCCCTTCTTATAAACCAATCAGAACCACTCCTAATACTCCACGAATGGGTTAATCCATTCACGAGGGTACTGTCCTCATAATCTAATCACCTCCTCAAGACCCCACCTTTCAAATACCATAGTCAGATTTCCCATCCTCTTAGCACTGTTACAATGGAGGCCAAGCTTCAGTGAGTTTTGGGGGGACATTCAATCCACAGCAGCATCCATGGATTGGCAGGATAACTGCCCAGGATTATAGGTTCAGTGTTGGCAGGGGCATCCTTATTCCTATTTAAAACTTTAAGTGGCTCCCCATTATTCTCAGGATAAAGTCCAATTTCTTAAAGTGGTTTCAAAGGCCTTTCGTGATTTTCCTTAGCTTAATACTAGCTTCCTGGTTTCTCCTGCCAACACTTCCATACATTCATACTGAATGAACTACTTTGATTTTCCCTTAAAAGGAGTGCTTTTTCACTTTCAAGTCAAAAGTAGGCTGTGTCACCCTGTTATATCTTTATATTTAAAAATATTTGCTTTTTCATCATAACACCAACCAGTCATAACTGTTTTGTCACTTGTGTCATTATACTTTAGTATCTAAAATCCCATTTGACTCTAAGCCCTTTAAAGACAGGCACATCCTATTCTATCTCCAACACCCAGTACCATGTCTGGCAAATAGTAAGCCCTCAGTAAATATTTGTTGAATGAAAAAATGAGTTTGCTAAATGGATGGATAGTTAGGTTGATGACTTATGTGTGCTAATGACTTAACTACACTAACCATTTGAAGTAATGTACATTGTCACCTAAGTCTGTCATATCACAAGAGAAAAATGCCTCTTAGCAATGTCAGTTTTACTTTAATTAGTGACCTTTTTTTCTTCTAAAGTGAGGCCCATTGGCTCATGTTTTGAAAAATAATTTTATTGTCTAATAACCACATTTATAGCTCAGTTATCTCGTGGTTCAAGGAAGAAATACAAACTATCCTGTGATAATTTCAAATGTTGAAATAAACAATTATGTAGTGGGTGGGAGAATTTACTTAGAATGAAAAATATAGATGAAAGTTAACATTTCAATATATTTCAAAAAATAAATAAAAATGGATCTATACCAAATAAATGTAACTATTGGCAGATCCATGTATAATCATGTCAAATAATGTCCTTTTATGAATAGAAATGTTAAACTTGGTATTTTGGATAGCAGCAGAATATCTTGCCTCTTTTAAGTGGACATTTAGCATAGCCTCCAAATTATAGCAGTTTCTTCTGTGATTTTTTTTTTTTTTTTTTTTTACCTATACTACTGTATGAATTTATCAAGTCAATCAAGAATCGTATAACTTCGTATAATGTATGCTATACGAAGTTATTACGAGCCAGTGAGCGGAACCGGTCTGTATGTGGGATCCGAACCCTCGGGCGGGAGCGCCGCCGCGCTTCCCAGGCGGCGCACTTATCTAGTGCGCCACCGGGCCGGCCCTAAAATTTCATTTTTTGTGGAAACACATTTATGATCACCTCAGGAAACCATTGTTTTTACTGTTTCTTCAATTTTTCCCTCATCCCTCTGCTATACAGGGAAATGATGAAACATTTTATTTCTCTGCACTAAGTTTATGTCACTCTCTCTGTGTAATTCACAGTCTGCCCTTTCATTCAGTATTTCCTGTGGTTTGCAATTGGTCTACAGCAAACCACTTCCTTTTTCACTTGTTTTGCTTTACTGGGAGACGTCATGATGTGGAGAAAAGAGAATGCACCGTGCTTTATCTGAACTCTATTTCGTAGTAGGCTTGTAACCATCTTCAAAATACAGTCTCTGAAGCTCAGGTTATTTATTCGAAAAACGAAACCACGTCTAACAACCTCGTATGTTTGTTGTAAGAATTAAGCAAAATATTATATTAGCATGTGGATATCCTGTCTAGCCCTGTAGCTGGCACATAGTAGATGCCTGATGACAGCTGTTATCAACATATTGTTATACCTTCTAACCACTTCTGTTATTTCTGTCACCTTCCCCCACGTCCGTACCTTCTACTATGTTAATGCTATTGTGGCCTATACAATATTAGTCTTGGGGCTGGCTGGTTAGCTCAGTAGGTTAGAGTGTGGCCTTGTAAAACCAAGGTCAAGGGATCAGTTCCACATACCGGTCAGCAGCCAAAGAAAAACCAAAAAACAAATGTTGGGCCTGAGATGATTCAGTTCGATGCCCTGAACCACTGTAGTGAAAATGTTAAATGATATTATACAGAAAGTGTCATGGTGCCAAAGAGATGAAGGAGGTCAGATTTAATTTTATTCTTTTTGGGGGTGATGTGGGGTGGGAGTGGGCAGCTTGCCAGTATGGGGATCCGAACTCTGACCTTGGTGTTACAAAGCTGCACTCTAACCAACCGAGCCAACCGGCCATCCCTTAATTTTACTCTTAAATAGATTTTTCTTCCACAAAAGACCCTTTAAAATCTCAGAAATTTTAGCAGACAGAAAAATACTCCCCTCTAAAGAGAGCACAGCTACCAGCAATGCTAACCACTCAGCTAAGAGGGTCAGAGCTGTAGCTCAAACTATCATTCCGCAGGACCTACAAGCCAAAAATAAGAATGCTGTGTGATCACTGAGGGGGGAAAGAATATTATAGAATATTTGAATATTAGACCAGATAAGAAAATGCTGGACATGGAGAAGGGAGTCAGACTGGACCAAGAACTATTTAAGAGTTATCACCAGGTAAGCCCTTTTTGAAGACGAAC
>NW_007730901.1:33484-34666 GCF_000696425.1 Galeopterus variegatus | reverse complement strand
GCAGGAGCGCCGCCGTGCTCCCAAGCAGCGCACTCTCCAGTGCGCCACCGGGCCGGCCCCTAACTATTCATTATATGACCTGATATTGAAGCTACAAGGTCAAGAGCGTTAATTTATACCTCCTTCCAGAAACTTAGTTAAAACCCATCATCTGGGGTATTTGGATGTTTGGATGCACCAAGATAACAATCTGAGCTTTAACAAATCTACAGCTGCACTTTCTAAGGGAGTAGCCATAAGCCACAGGTGGCTACTGAATACTTGTTATGTGACTAGCCCAAACTGAGGTGTGCTGTAAGTCAAAAATACACCAGATTTCAAAGACTTAGTGCAAAAGAAAGAATGCAAAACATTTTGTTAGTAACTTTCAATATTGATTTCATATTGAAATGATAATTAGGATATATTGGATCAAACAAAATATATTGTTAAAGTTATTTTCACTTGTTTTAATTTTTGTAATGTGGTAACTAGGAAATTTTCAATTACATATGTGGCTAGAATTATGTTTCTATTCAGCAGTGCTGGTCTAGAGTTTAGAAACTTGTGAAATTCTATGACACTTTAAGCTGGTGGATAATTATAAGTGTGGGCTCATCAAGATTTGGAAAACTGTCTTAATGTTTGTTAGACTGGGCAAGGTCTTTAGTGCACATAACTGGCCGAAGAGTCAGACAGAAGCAGTGTACAAGGGTCTATTCAGAAAACCAAAGTGAAACTTTGAACCATGTTTATGCAGAGGAAAAGCCAGTGGCTTTAAACTGTGGATAAATGTACACGCCCTGCCAGTGCAAAAATGTTCAACTTGTTACTCATCCCTGAAACCTGCCTCCAGGTTTCTGTGGCTAATTGCTCACAGTTGGATCCCTTTTAAAATGAGATTACACTCCCTACAGGGTATGTTACACATGCTGACATCTCAGAGTTTCTAAGTTTTTCATTCAACCTAATACTCATTTTTGACCATGTTATGGCTTTGAACAAAACACTGAGCATGAAAGATGAATTGTAGACAGTACTAAGAGGTGACACATAGAAATCTTCAGGATCCATACTGGTAGTAGTCAAAAAGATACAAAAGTACCTTAAAGACAAGATTTTTAAGTCAGAGCAATCATAGGCTAACAATAACCTGATAATCATACATAAGTAAGAAATATGTCAAAAATAGGTAGGTCAACC
>NW_007730901.1:32151-33402 GCF_000696425.1 Galeopterus variegatus | reverse complement strand
GGCTAACAATAACCTGATAATCATACATAAGTAAGAAATATGTCAAAAATAGGTAGGTCAACCTCAGGGAAGCATAGAAATTGGGGAGTCAGAGTGGCAAATGCTGATAGTGTCTGCCCACCACAAAACAGGGTGAAGGCTCTCTTTTTGAGAGACATGCTCAAAAAAGGAGTTAGGATTGGCCAGGCTGTTATGGTTTAATGTCATTAAGTCAATGTTTAACATTGTTTTACCTACAATGCCAGTATTGTTCTAGTATAGCTCTGTAAAGTATTGATGCTAGCAGTATTTTCTTCCAAAATGTATTTAAAATATGTTTAAGAATATAGTGATTATATAATAATAATGTGGTTGTTGTCAGTAAACTGTCTTTAAGAAATGCTATATTGGAGATTTCCAGGTCATTACGTGTGAGATCATCTGATATATGGCTGCCTGATATTCCAAATACACACTAATACATTAAGTATCATATACCTATTACTGTGATCCAGTTTTTTTACCTGTAAAATGGGTATAACAATATCTACATCACAGAGTTTTGTAAGAATTAAATGAGATAACTCGTGTAAAGAATTTAGAACAGTGCCTACTTTAAGCAGTCAGTAAACGTTACAAGGTGATGATGAACTGGAACATACATTTAATAATCACTGGTCTATGTTTATTTTCGTGTTATAATTTTAATATGCATTTATTAAATAGGTCAAATGTTGACTGTTTCTTAGAGCAAATAATTAATATATGAAACCATATTTCATTGTCTGCTTTAATCCAAGAATACACTTTATTTTATAATTCCATTCATGTTAAGTCCTTTCAACACATTATAACTTAAAAATATTGCTGTGTTTATGTAGCCAGGACTCAGGAAATATTTACTAAAACTGTGCATGAAGTGAATTTGAGAAACATTACATTAGACATTAGATAATTCCATATTTTCTTTCTGTTCTGAGCCTGTAACAGTGGTTTACAGGTAAACATTTAACAACTGGCTCTCAAGGGAAAAACATGGTTTCTGCATTTACCAATTTTTGTGGTAAAATATTCCCACTATGGCCAATTTCAAAGTACCAATGTGGGGCCGGCCTGGTGGCGCACTGGATAGTGCGCTGCTTGGGAAGCGCGGTGGCGCTCCCGCCCGAGGGTTCGGATCCCACATACAGACCGGTTCCTGCTCACTGGCTGAGCGAGGTGCGGGAGCAGCGCCAAGGGTTGCGATCCCGTTGCCGGTCCCCGGTCTGGTAC
>NW_007730901.1:17114-31746 GCF_000696425.1 Galeopterus variegatus | reverse complement strand
GGAAAAAAAAAAAAAAAAAAAAAAAAAAAAAAAAAAAAAGTACCAATGTGACGTTACTGAATGCAAAGATGGAAAGAGATGCTAACAATTGGCTCTCCCAAGCAGGTACAAGCTGGCTCCCACACATCATTCCTAAAACACTTAGAATTTCCTGCTTATAACATGGCATCTCATGTGATGTTCATTCATTCATCATACCAATGGTTCTCAAAGTGTGGTGCCCTTACCAAAAGCATAAGCAGCACCAGGAACTTATTAAAAATGCGAAATCTCAGGCTCCACCTGAAACAGAAACACAAACTCTGAAGGTGGAGCCTAGCAATCTGTGTCTTAATTCCTCCAAGTGATTTTGATGCATGATAATGTTTGAGAACCACTGCCCTATATATTGTTGTTTTTGAAGGGGCAGGAGTGCCAAGCAGCTTCTAACATACATTCATTAGTGTCCCAAGACTAACAATATTGGTGTTCTGATTCTTAAAAGCATGTAATTATGAACTCCGAAATTGCAACTTATGTATTCCTGGAATCAAGGAAGGATATCAAGCTGTTACTGTTATGGGAAAGAAGATAATTTTATCTTCAAACATTTGCATGTTTCAGTTGCTGTTGAGAGATTCTGAGAAGGGGTAATTAAGAGCTACTCGTTGTGATTTCTGGTGGCTTCTGCAGTAGAGAACATGGGCAAAATTTCTGGGCTAAAATAGATGTCCTGCTATATTAGGGCACATATTGATCCACTTGTGTTGCTGGTTGGTTGTTTGGAAATCCCATTAATACAGCCCTAAATTCAGTTATACCGTATACAGTACTGGCAGAGAGGTACATGGTTTCCAACATGTTCTGGGGGCGCTTTGGATTGGGGCACCTGCAGAGGTCAGCAGGTACAATCTTATGCCATGTGTAGGGTTCCCGCTCGCAGCACATTTTCATCCAACTGCCAAAATTATCTCCAGTAACAGAAGCACATTCTGGTTTTGGCCAAGTTCCTGTAACAATCCACATTGGTCAGAATTCTGAATTCTAATTGATGATCGCTCTCATTGGATAGCCTTTCAGATACGAATAAAGGCTTGCACTAGGCTCTTTTGCAAATTAGGCTTCCTCATGTCTTTCAGGTGTTCTTCACATAGCATGGTTCTCAGGATCTGCACCATTCTGCCTCTTGATGCTCTTCAGTGCATTGATGTTCCCTTAAAATCTGACACACTTAACCACAAATAATGCCACAATGTGGTCCAATCAGGACAGACTCTTTAGCAAACACAGAAGTCTGCTAATGCAGCCCACGGTTATGTCAGCTCTGTGGGCAACTGTGCTGACCTCTGGGTGCATTTGAGTTTAGTCAGCAACCAATCGCATAATGTCTTACCTATTGTCTACTTGGATTGTTGATTTTTTTTTTTTCCTTTTTGTCTCTTTTTTCATATCCGGCAACGGATCGCAACCCTCAGTGTCGCGCCCGTACCGGACCGGGACTGGCAACGGGATCGCAACCCTCGGTGTTGCTCCCACACCTCGCTCAGCCAGTGAGCAGGAACCGGTCTGTATGTGGGATCCGAACCCTCGGCGGGAGCGCCACCGCACTCCCAAGCGGCGCACTGCAGCAGTGCGCCACCGGGCCGGCCCTGGATTGTTGATTTTTAACCCCAAGTTCAAGGTTCATGCTTATTCCTATTAAATTATAACCTTGTTAGTTTCGGTCCCTAATTCTAAAATATTAACATCTTTTATAATCCAAATTGTCATCCAAGTTTACTCTTTCTCCTAGGTTTCGACCTTCTGCGAACCTAACAGCATGCCTTCTCTCTCTCTCTGTATAAAATCACTGAGAAAACTGTTGAACAAGACAGAGCTAACTCCTGCCCCCTTCCCTCAATCAATTATTAAACAACAAAGCTGGAAACTAGAATAAAATGACCAAGTGAAGTACCAATTAAACTTTGACTTTCACTTGCTAATTTCACTTCAGTCCATATTTCTGCTGAAGTTGCCTGAAAAGTGAAAATACTGCAGTCACTATAAATAATTTCTAGGGAACATTGTAATACCTAATAGGTATTAAATATTTGAAATGTGAATTCCTGTTCTTTGATGTGTTCAGAAGGAGGTAGTTTAAGAATAGTGTGGAATAATTAAAAGCTTTTATCATGATCTTGGATTATTTGAAGTATTTAGAGAGTAGTGACCCTATACTGAAAACCATTACTACAAAATTTAGGTTTTTTGTAATTTTCTTTAAGTTTATGTTTACAAAAATTAGTCCTCAAATGGCTCCTGAATCTATAAAAATTGAAAATAATTATAAAGAAAAGTTTTTAAAAAATATTCTCCTTAACACAGTATTAACACTTAGAATTTACAGGCTATGTGGAGAATTTACAGGCTAAACTTCATTGATGAGCTACATGATTATGTGAAAGGTGGAGCTGAAAGCAAATAGCATCATGATCACAGACACCACTATTTAATTCAGGGGGTGGTCTCTGAGATGATATCTGATCTGATACCTTTAGAGCACCCAGAGAGGAAAGATTAGAAATTGTGTTTTCAGTAGACATAATGAGGGAACCGTAGGGGGGAAGAGGTGGTGATTTTTTCATGTTCTAACCCTGGATTATCTAGCACTGCAGTGTATTGAAATAATTTTTGATAACATTATATTGATACAAATTGACACTAAAGATCCTGCTTATTTAGATTTTTCCTTCAAAAGCAGTATTGTGTATTGTTGCATTAGTGCTTACAGGAAAGCAAATTAACTTTATACATTTAAATATGTTGTCAACAGTTCTGAGGCTACGATTATTACTCAGTGGCTACAGTGTCCTCACAGTAACCAAAATATCACATTTAAATGTTTTTAAAATGAGAAATACAGAGAAATTGGAACCTTTGTGCTGGTGGGAATGTAAAATGGTGCAGTGCTGTGGGAAACAGTGCACTGATTCCTCAAAAATTTCAACAGAGAAATATCATAAGATCCAGCAATCTACTTCTAGGGCCATATACCCAAAATAAAGGAAAGCAAGGACTTGAACAGATATTTGCACACCCATGTTTACAGCAGCATTATTCACAACAGCCAAAAAGCATAGAAGCAACTTGTGTCGATTGACAGAAGAATAGATAAAGAAGATATGGTATATACATATGTAACAGTATTAGCTTGCTGGGGCTGCCGTAACAAAATACCACGGACGAGGTGACTTAAACAACGGAGATGTATTTTCTCACAGTTCTGGAGGCCAGAAACCTAAGATCAAGGTTCTGTCAGGGTTGTCGTCTGGGGAGGCCTCTCCCCCTGGCATGTAGAAGGCCATCTTCTTGCTGTGTCATCACATGGCCTTTCATCCATTCATGGGAGAGAGAAAGCTCTGGAGTTCCTTTCTCCTCTTATAAGGTCATCAGTTCTATCAGACTAGCGACCCACTCTTATGACTTCATTTAATGTTAGTTATCTCCATAGAGGCCCCGTTTCCAAATACAGTCACATTGGGGGTTAGGGCTTCAACATATGAATTTGGGGGAAACAATTCAGTCCATAACAACATGCAGTGGAATATTATTCAGCCTTAAAAAGGAATGAAATTCTGACACATGCTATGAGGTGGATGAAACTTGAGGACATAATGCTAAGTAAAATAAGCCAGTCACAAACAGACAAATAGGGCATGATCCCACTTATATGAGGTTCTTAGAGTAGTCAAATTAATTGAGACAGAAAGTAGAAAGATGGTCACCAGAGGCGGGGGAAGGGGGAAGGGGGAGTTAATGTTTAAACGGGTATAGAGTTTCGGTTTTGTAGGATTAAAAAGTTCTGGAAATGGATAGTGGTGACAGTTGCCCAACAATGTGCATGTACTTAATGACACAGAACTGTACATTAAAAAATGATTAAAATGTTAAATTTTATGTTGTTTATTTTACCAGAATTTTTTTAACAAAAGGCTAAAATGAGAAAAGCACTCATAAATTAAACCATTCATGTTAGTATACAATCCCAAATGGTACTCACTCTTTTTTTTTTTTTTTTGTCTTTTTTGTCTTTTTCCGTGTCCGGCAACGGATCGCAACCCTCAGTGTTGCCCCCGTACCGGACCGGGGACCGGCAACGGGATCGCAACCCTCGGTGTTGCTCCCGCGCCTCGCTCAGCCAGTGAGCGGGAACCGGTCTGTATGTGGGATCCGAACCCTCGGGCGGGAGCGCCGCCGCGCTTCCCAAGCGGCGCACTATCCAGTGCGCCACCGGGCCGGCCCTGGTACTCACTCTTGATGGACCTATTTCTCCTGAAACAAATTTAGACACACACACACACCCACCATATTGCCGTGATGTGCTTTCAGCCTGTCAACCACTAGTCTAAGACTTGGTTTTATGCTTTCGGTCTATGTTGTCTTTTCAAATGTGTCAGATGGCTATTTCATAATTTACACCAACCTATCTTTAGAATCTTTTAAATTTTCAGTATGAATTGCAACTTAACTTTTCCCATTTGTTGTCATCACAAGGATGGTAATAAAACTACATATTTACTGGATTATGGGGAAATCAGTTTGGGGATTTCCAAGTCCTCGAGAATGTAAATAATTTAACAATATTGTCAGATGTTTATTGACTCTAGCAGAATTGGAAAGTCCCCAATTTATTTTGCCTTCTGTTTTTTTGTTTTGTTTTGTTTTTACTTCCTTGACTAATATACAAATGCAGGGAATGCCTGAGTCCTAACACACAATAAATATTTGTGAATAAATGAATAAGTGTGTGTATTTGCACGTTATGAAAAGAATTCCCTTACTGAAGGAAGGAAGAAATTCAATGTCTCATGCAAACCAATCGTGTTCAGGCCTCTAAGCAACACATTCTGGAAGAGCATTACATGATTGCAGGAATAATTTATTTTCAAAAATACAACTAATAATTTCCCATTTAGAAAAAATTATTTTTTAAGTGCAGCAAAGTATTTAGACACGAAATTCAATTCAATATCATTTAGACCCTTTTGTAAAGCAGAAACAAGAAAAACTGTTATGACTTTTGGGTATCTGTCTTAATGACTTTATACATATTGTAAGACAAAAATTTCAAGATTTGCTAGACCAAGGGAAGAGAAATAGGCTATCTTATTAGAAAGAAGAGAGAAAAAACAAGTAAGTTTTGCTTTTTGCAATGCTTTGCACTGTAATTTATGTATAAATATAAATAATGTATATTAAAATGCTCACAAAATTAAAAACCTCAAATTTTGTGCAATTATAATTATTATAGCTGTTTAAAATTTATATTAAGAGCTTACTATACGTGTGATATTATGTTGATAGATGAGGAGGAAACAAAAGGATAGGCTGGGCTTAGCCCTCAGACAGGTTATAATCCAGCTGAGAAAACAGTCGTACACACTGGGCAACTAGAGCAAAGCTGGGTGATGCAGTCTTTCACTGAAAAAGAAACTCAGAGAAAGGTATAATCAGCTAGTAGTAGTCATAGAAATGTGGGTCCTGAGCAGGACTTATATGGACTGATGAAGTCAGCACACAAGTTTAAAAAATTAGAATTTGCACTGCTATATCCTACAAGTATAGAAATGTAAGGGCTTAATAAGCATGAATGGATGAATGAATGAATGGTATGAATATTTGACAGCATCAAAATAAAATGAACACGCTGTTCTCTCTAGCAATCCCACAGGGTAATCCCAAAGTTACCCTTTGTTTCTATTTAACAAAGGTTTGCCTAGATATGTTGGGCAAGGATGCTTATTTCAGCACCGTTTGTCAAAGCAAAAACCTGGGAACAGTCAGTGCATATCAGTGAGGCAGTGATTAAATAAATCGTGGCACATCCAAATATAAAAATAAAAAATGAGACTTTGTAATTCAAAAAATAAGTGTACAGTCAGATACATGTGAAATGCGGAGATGAGAATCTGTTAAATTTTCTACTCTATGTGTAACAGAAATGAAATGTAAAACAGATTTCCAAAATCACTGCCAATCTCCATTAATCAGACCATTCTGAGATGCTATAGGTTCACATAAAAAAATTGTAACTTTCCACCCTCTTCAAAAGCTGACTACCACTTAAGCAGATGAAGAAATTAAAGTGATAACCACAGACCGATTAGCTGAACTCCCTTTAGCCCACGTATTATTCCGCTGTTCATGAATAAAAAAATATTACCTTTGCTCCATCAGGTGTTACATGTTCATGTTAGTTATTATTGGTGAAAATGCAACAATTTAAAAATTACAGATCCTTTTCTAGTTCCCAATTTTCTAGTTAACAAAAAAAGGGGTATTATTATTATTATTATTATTATTATTATTTTTCCTTCTCAGCGAGGCTTTCTAGATTGCCATCTTTTCTACGTGATTTTTGCACTTTTTCTTTGGTAACCCCTGTGGTGGCAGCCTAGCTACTTCAAGCTTGTTTGCCAGCTAAAAAGGCTAAAGTAAAGACCCTCACTGTGCTTTCAATTTCGCTTTTTCACAGCAGCCTGCCTCCCACAAGGACACGCTGGGCACTGGGCGAGCAGCAGCTGTGCCCGCAGAAGAAGCTCACTTTGAGGCTGCACAGTTCCCTTTCATTGCTTCCCTCAATGCATCTGCAATACCTTTCCTTTTCCATTTCTACTAGAAAGCAAATCTCTGTCTCTCCTGAAGGAGATGGACATAAGTAACCACCACCTTGGAAAACTCTGTAGGGAGCGATAAGAGAGGAGGGGGTTGGGGGAAGACATTATGGATTAGAAGGAGCAGGTAGAAGCTTTTTATCTGGATGTCGCTTGCATCTGTGCTCTGTTAGTGAACGAATCATGTAAATCATTGAGAAAGTAGTGTTAGAGAAATTTTGGATGAGGAAGGAAAGAGATACTATGGAGGATTCCTCTCCTTTCTATCAACATATCCTATTCCAGGCAAAGAAGTCATAAGCAAAAATACATAGTGAACAATGATGTGTGCCTTCTGCATTGCCCTTTCATGCTTAGATAATTATTGACCCAGTTCAGCAATGAACAGTTAACCAGAAGGACTCTCTGGATAGGAGAATAATCAGTCAAACATGTAAGTTAGTGCCTGCGAATAGTACGATAAAGAAAAATGCCTTCAATTGCAAACATCTCAAGGATTTGCCAATCAGTTCATTCATTTACTCCTTCCTTCCATAATTTCTTTTTAGTGTTCTTTGTGTTAGGCTGTCCTTGTGCTAAGACTATGTATATCCTGTCTCCCTTTCCTCTGAAGCTGGAAACAGAAAGAAGGTGAGTCTCAGAAATCCTGGTCCCCCAGCTGGAGTTGCCCAAACAGGTAGCTTCACAAGAAAGATTTTGCCTGTGAGATACCCACCACAGTGAGCCCATCAACACCAGTTCAGGAAAGTGGTGGGGAAAAAGCAAGAGGTCAGAGCCAGTAAGCCAAGCCAACGTTGGCTTGAAAATGGTAAAGAGGGAGTCTTGGGGCAATAAGATATAGAAGGAGGCAAAACAGAGCAAAGTGTGGGGCGACAGTAAGAATGAATCGTGCAAACCCAGGATCCTGGCTACTGTATCTGTCTCAGGTGTGGCTTGGGATGCTCCTGACAGACTGAAAGTGGGCTTTAAAGTTGTACGACAAACTAGAACCCACAGGATTAGCTGGACCCAGGTAGGTCTCTTAGTGCCTCCAAGCCTCCAACGTTGATGACGTGGGTGGCTCACATGAAAACTGGTGCCTCAGTACCGCCTAGACTGGAAGTCAGTGAAACCAAAGGAGTCAAGGAAGGACATGGGGGCTGCACCACAGGGTGAGCCGCACATCAGCCACGGCATGTGTGGCTGCGACAGCACCTGGTGACCTGCACCAACCTTGTGCTGCTTCACTTCTGCCTTCCAAATCTCACACAAAATGTCTCTGCGGCCCAGATTAACCCAAAACTACGCAGGGAAAGGAGCTCTGGGAAGTGTAGTTCCAACTTAGCTCAGGTGACACAGTACAAACATGTAGGTTGTGGCAAGGCGTTCAGTCAGGTAACATGTTGTTCCTCTATTTGCAATTTACATAATTTATTTGACTAGTATGAGGCAATACCTACTAATTAATGATGGAAACTGGACAAACACATGGATAACTTATCATTGAACAAGGCAAAAAAAAAAGCTCAAAATATAAAAAGTGAAAGGAGATTTTATGTAGATTTCGACCCTAAGTGAGTACGATAGCTCAGAATGCTAGTCTTTGTCCCCTTGCAAAGTCTGAGGCCATCCCTGAATCACTGGAAATAATTTGGGATAAGTTCAGAGTCTTCTCCTTGGGTTTGCAAAGATCTCAACAGATGGTCTGATAAACATCATCTTTAGTCAAGAGGAATAGCAGCTGCAAACCAGCCAGCGGTAAATAGGCCGGTGCGTGTCACCTGTCTGTAACTGGGTGAGATTTCCTGAGGGTAGAGGTGGGCAACTACCTAGTGATACCTGGGGAATCGGCTGAACCTTTTCGTCTTTCTCTGATGCAAGGGAGGAAGTTGGTAATACTTATGCTCATATATGAGGGACCCCTGCCTAGTACCCTGACGTCAGGAACACTTCCATGTCCTGCTTTGTGCTTAGCTGATTTCTGTCTGCATGTTGCACCGAGGTGGGAGAACCTGGCCTGGCGAGGGTGGCAAATAAGAGTCAGGGTTAGGATGACCAACTCTCCCAGTTTTAGGCTGAAAGTGCAGTGTCCTAGGAATCCCCTCATCCTGAGTAAACGGGGACGGCTGGCCAACTAGTGCAAAGTATGAATGTGGCTGGAACAAGAGGGCTTTGTCGACAAGAGGAGAAGCTAAAGCCGAAGGAGAGGGCAAAGGAAATGCACAAGGCCTGGGACACCAGCCACCAGGCCTGTTGCATTGGCTTGTTGGCGGGAAAGGGACAGTAAATCAGTTCTGTGTTGGAGCTGAATTTCAACGCTCTAATCAAGATTTCCAAAGTTGGCAGCAATCTTTAAAAAATTGTAAACAGAGACCAGCCAAAGTTTGTGATTCTCTGTGTGCGGCTTTCCCCTTCCCATTCTTTTTCCATCTCTTTGTAACTGTAGAAGAGAAAGAAGATGCGGGGAGATGTGAGGGGCTGGGGCGGGAGTAGACACGGAGGTTAAAGCCCTATCAGTCACTTGGTGGGGGAAGGAAATAGAAGATCCTCGGGATTGTGATGCCTTTCAATGAACAAACCACAGGAATAACTGTTATGGCTGAAGTTGTCTTTGAAGCTGCCTTATGGTGTAGTCACCCGCTCAGCACTGTATCTACTCAGTTGTGTCTAGTCGACATGTGCGTAAGTGAGTGCCAGCAAGCTGAAGTATCCCTGCTCTGGGACCTGCTGCCTCTGGGCTGGGCGGGGGTGAAGGGTCTTTTCCTTTACATTTATCTGTGGGGCTACCCTATGCCACCGCCTGAGAATGCTGAACTCTGCTGTAACTGGTGGTCCTTACTTTTTGTACAATACATAGTTTTCTCGTGGGCACAATCTCGGCCCCAAATGTATGTTTCAATGTATGTGGCTGCCAATTAGAGAAAGCTATTCCCATAAAGATGCTGTGGACCAGGGTAACTGTGAGCCTCAAACCCCAATTCACAAAGGCAAAGGCTCTCAGCCTCCCACGCTGGCTTGTGAACGAGCAGCTTCTCCGCATAGGTGCTCATGTCTCTGAGTGCTCCAGGCGAGCAGCAGCAGGGAATTGTTCATGTAACAATGATTAATGGGGTTCTTAACCAATATATAGATGAACGTAAATAACTCCTTCTGTTAGTCTTCACACAAAACCATCCACTCATATAGACAATATTTCCACAGCACCTCCCCCGCTTCTGAAGCAGAGGTAGAGTAAACACAGTCTTATGAGATTTACTGCAAACTCATTTCAGTCTTTATCTTCTGAGTCGTTCTGTGCCTAGGTCAATGATAAGCTATCATTTATTTTTTGACCCACACCAAGGGAGAGATCTGAGAATAGGGAAAAAAAAAGAAATGCCTGAGATCTGCCACTGATAGTTTTTTTGTTTGTTTTGTATCCATGCAGACAAGAGGAGCTGGCGTTCCTCAGGACATTTCCACATCTCAAAGAGTGTGTGTGCACACAGGCAAATACACACCCTGGGGAGAGGTAGTGATGGGAAGGGGAGTGTGGTTCAGTGGTCGGTCTCGTTTTGTAAGTGGCTACAGAGTCTTCAGGCAAGCAGATGAATGAGATCTACCACATCATTTCCTAGGATCATAGAATCATAGATTTTTTGTTTTTGTTTTAAAACTTCGTTATTTAGCCTACATGACAAGCTTGTCTACTTTGTTCTGCTTTCATTTTGTGAAAAGAGGGTGGTGATAGCTACTTAGCTTGTAAATTGAACTCTGAGTCTGGAAATTCCTAAAAGAAGGAGACATAGCTGGCATTATTTCCTTACTATGAACGAAGAATGCTGCAAGCATGTCTTCACTGACCTTCCTGTAAGTTCGTGTAGCTCTGTTTGCATAAGTTGTGACTACTTAGACTCATTATTATTCTGTCTTCTGTATCGTTATTCATTGGGATGAAGAACAGATTTCATTCTTATACAATCATTTACAATCGTGTAGCTCTGTTTGCATAAGTTGTGACTACTTAGACTCATTATTATTCTGTCTTCTGTACCGTTATTCATTGGGATGAAGAACAGATTTCATTCTTATACAATCATTTACAAAATGGTATAATGCACACTAATTTGAATTATACGAGCGTTCCTTTCTTTCCTTTTCTTTTTTTTTAATTGTGGGCTTTGAAATTGCTTTTTAAAATAATGGTTGCAGGTCATGCCTTCTGATCTTCCGACTAGAGACAAGTTAGGCCTTCAAGAGCAGTTGAATCGGAGCATATGTAAGCTTGAAGGAGCAGGACGTGTACAGTTCCTATTGCTCTTGGGTCTGCTGTGTTTCCCACAGTGTGTCACATGGACTGCCTCTATCGCAGTCTCCTGGTATGGCTCTTTAACACGCAGGTCCCAGGGCCCCAGAAACACTAACTTAGAATTTGGGGCATAAGACCTGAGACTCTGCATTCTTAAAAGTTTCCATAAATGGTTCTTATGCACATTACATTTGGAGAATCCAAGCCCTGGATTTGGGATTGTGGTTAGTTCAGGGTCCCCTTCAGGGAGGCTGTGATGGATAATTTTCTGCATCAACTTGACTGAGCTAAAGGAGGCTCAGACAGCTGGTAAAACATTATTTCTAGGTGTGAGATTAACATTTGAATTGGTAGACTGAATAAAAAGATATCTATCACCAATGTGGGTGGTAGCTTGAGGGCCTGAATAGAACAGAAAGGCACGGGAAGGAGAGGCGAATTTGCTCTCTGCTTGAGCCCTCTGACCTCAGCACCCCTGGTTCTCAGGCCTTCAGGTTTGGAGTCTGAAACTATGCCACAGGCTTTCCTGGTTCTCTAGCTTCTAGGTGGCAGATCATGGGACTTTTCAGCTTCCATAATCACGTGTGCCAATCCCTCATAACAAATCTCTTTCTATACATTTGTACATATCTTATTGGTTCTGTTTCTCTAGAGGACCCTGACTAGTACAGAGATCTTGGTATTACTGGCTGTAGACTGTCATGAAGAACCCAGAAACTGGATTTGGCTCACGTTTCATGGCACATGTGTCTCCTTTTCCCTCAGTAGCTGCCCCCTCCTCCAGTTATGCATTTGTGAGTTTTGGCCATTGTTTAGTAAACTTGGGAGCTCCTGCACATATTCCAGCCACTTAGGGTTCCTGGCTCTGTTCTCAGGTCCCCCACACCCTGTCCCTCCATTTCCAGGGCAGTTCACTTGACTGTCAAGAATAAGGCTTAGGAATAAAGCCAATCTCCCCTCTCCCTCCACTAGGAGAAGGTTTCCTATGACTGTTGCAGGTCCTGTTCAGAGCTACAGTTAGGGGTGGTCCTGACTAGGAACTCAGTTCTACTCACACTCTACTTGGAAATGGAGTAGTTGTGGAATGTAGTGGATTGAAAGAATTATGTCCCCCAAAACTCACTGAAGCTTGAATTATGCCACCCAAGTTTTATGTATTAGAAACTTAGCCCCCACTGTGACTGTTAAGAGGGTGGGAAATCCTGTTATGGTAATTGAAAGGTGGAGCCTTGAAGAGGTGATTGGATTGTAGGACTGTGCAGTGGTGAATGGATTAAAAATGGTCGGGGTGTGGTTCTGAGGGCCTTAAAAGAAGAGGAGAGTCTGTCTCTGCTCTCTCTGCTTCCACCATCTTGCAATGTGAGACCCCTGGGTCATTGTTGCCACCACCAGATGGACTTTGGACTTCCCATCTCAGAAACTATAAGCAATAAATTTTGTTTTTCTTTGTAAATCATCCAGTTCCATGTACTTTGTTATAAGCAACAGAAGCAATCTAATACAGAAAGTTGGTACCAGAGAAGTAGGATGCTTATAATACTTAAAAATGTGGAAGTGGCTTTGGAACTGGGTGTTAGGCAAAGGTTGGAAGAGTTTGGAGGATCCAGAAGAAGCCAAAAAGATGAGGGAAAGTTTGGAATGTCTTAGAAGACTGGTTATGTGGTGGTGAGCAGAATGTTGATAGAAATATGGACCGTAAAGGCCATTCTGAGAAGATATGAGACATAAATGAGAAGGGACTTATTGTAAACTGGGGCAAAGATCACCCTTGCTGTGAACTGGCAAGGAACTCGGTTGCATTCTGTTCATGCCCCAAAGTTTTATGGAATGTGGAACTTCAAGGTGCTGAACAAGGGTATTTGGGAAAAGGAATTTCCAAGCAGCAAAACATTCAGGAAGCTGCATAGCTACTTGCAACAGCCTATGCTGAGTTACGGCAGAGAAGGCATGACAAAAAGCCAGAATATATAATTAAAAGGAAAGCAGAGGGCAAAAAATTGGAAAACTTTCTGCCTGGCCACAAAAGAAAGGGTGTAGCTCAGGGAACCTTTGCTAAGGAGATGAAAACAGAAGAAAGGGGTTATCAAGAGAAGGGAAAAAAGACTTTGAAGGCATTCCAGAGATCTTGGAGGCTGACACTTCCATTACAAGCCCAGAGGCCTAGGGAGACGGAATGGTATCAGGAACAGGCCTGAGGCATCCTTGTTGCGCTCACTGCCCAGGGCCACCTCAGGATGCTGATCTCTACACCAGCACCCTCGTTGCTTTGGCTGCTCCAGCTGTGGCTAAATTGGCCCCAGATGTGGCTGGACCCACAGCTTTGGAAAATACAAACTGGAAGCCTTGGTTGCTTCCATGTGGTGTTAGGTCTGCAGGCTTGCAGAATGCCAGAGCTGTGAAGGCTTGGGAGCCTCCAACCTGATTTCAACAGATGTATGGAAAAGTCTGGGAGCCAGGGAAGAGATCTGTCACAGGGGTGGAGTCACCGCAGACAGCCTTCGCTAGAGCAATGCTGAGCTGAAACATAGGGTCAGAGTTGCAGCAGAGAAACCCCAACAGCACCATGCCTAGAGCCATGAGAATGAGACAGCCATGGAGACCCCAGACCTGTGGAGCTACCAGAGTGGAACACCAGCCTGGGAGAGCTGAAGTGTGGCCTGAAACCAGAAAAGCCATAGAAGTAGAGTGGCCCATTGGCTTGGGAACCCAACCCCCACACCAGTGCACAGAGGAGGTCAAACATCGAGTCGAGATACCTGATTCACCAGCTTTGAGATTTAATGCCTGCTCTGCTGGGTTTCAGACTTGTTTGGGACCTGTTACACCTTTCTTTTGGCCTATTTCTCCCTTTTGGAAAGGGAATATGTACCCTACGCTTGTCCCACCATTGTATTTTGGAACTTATATTGATTTCACAGATGGGAATTTGAACTTTGGACTTTTGAGTTGAAACAAGTTAAGACTTTGGGGATGAAATGAATGTATTTGCATGTGAAATGACATGAGTTTTGGGGAGCCAAGGGTGGAATGCAGTGGACTGAATTATGTCCCCCCAAAACACATCAAAGCTTGAACTGCGTCACCCAAGTTTTATGTATTAGAAACTTAGCCCCCACTGTGACTGTTAAGAGGGTGGGAAATCCTGTTACAGTAATTGAAAGGTGGATCCTTGAAGAGGTGATTAGATTGTAGAATTCACTGCATTCAGTAGTGAATAGATTGAAAATGGTGGTCAAGAGCGTAGTTCTGAGGACTTTAAAAGAAGAGCTAGAGAAGCCACAGCTGTGCTCTTCAGATGAAGTTACTTGGAGGCAGCAAGAGAAGAGGGCCTTGGTAGCCCACAGGACAGCAAGACCACAAATAGGATTCCTATGGACCCACACAGGAGCAAGGAGCCAGAACAACTGGAAAAAGGAGCCATTCAGAGGCCAGTGAGTCATTACAAGAGACCAGTGCAGGGCCCACCCCATGGGAAGTGTTTGTAGCACGGGCGGTGGGGGAGAGGGGCTCACCCGGAGAACAGTGGGACCCAGCAAGGACAGCCAACCCACCCCCCAATCAGTGCAGGACCACTCAGAGGAGACTGGTCGGGAAAGCAGAATTGCATGGGGTGCAATTTAATAAAAAAAACTCAGAACCAGATCAGAGATTCTACACAACCCAGATCCATCAGGTCTCTGGAGAGCCGGAAGTACCTATAAGATCAACCATTAAACCCTGAACTGCACAAAAA
>NW_007730901.1:14322-16290 GCF_000696425.1 Galeopterus variegatus | reverse complement strand
TTAGAAGTAAGCAAAGGACAAAAAATTAGTTCTGGCCCAGGCACACCACCAGCACCTTGGGCCTGCCTGGGAACTGGAGGCTTGGAGTCAGGGACAAGACCCCACTCCCACATCAAGGCAAACCACACCAGCACCTCGGGGCTCACCTGGGGACCCAGGTCATGGAGAAGGGGGCTGGGCCCCCCCACCACAACCAGGCACACTGCGCCAGTGCCTCAGGGCTCACCCAGGGACCCAAGGCATGGAGAAGGGGACCAGACACACCCCTCAACCAGGCACACCACCAGCACCAAGGAGCATGAAAAAAATATCACCTCCATGTGGGTGGCCCAACACAGCCACCACAATAACCACGGCTGCCACCAAAGCGGCTAGACACCACAACCACCACACAGATGGTCCGCCAGCCACTGGAGTGCATTCTCACAAGGAGAGTCACCAGCAGAGGTAAAGAAAAGAAGAGGACATCTCTCTCCACAAAGCCCATTTCAGAGTGACAGAAGGAGCATCTGCTCTATGATAATATTGGGGGACCCGATCACACCTCAGCATTGGACAGATCATCTAGGCAACAAATTAACAGTAATCATTATTTTTTCAGAAGGAGAGAAGAAATTTAGGGTAATTAGAGGGAGGAAGGGGTGGGGAGTTTGGGAAGGGGAGAGATTGGACGAGGGGCATAAAGAATAATTACGATTTGTGCTAGTAATATCGATTTGATCAACATGTCTCAAAGTTCAACCCCCAAAATAGGTATAATCGATCTTGATTCAATAAATAAAATAACTTTAAAAAATAAATAAAAAATAAGTAAAATAAGAGCTTGAAGAGTCTGTCTCTCTCTGCTCTCTCTGCTTCCACCATCTGCAACGTGAGATCCTTGGGTTGCTGTTGCCACCACCTGATGGGCTTTGGACTTGCCAGCCTCAGAAACCGTAAGCAATAAATTTCATTTTTCCTTATAAATCACCCAATTTTGTGTGTTTTGTTATAAGCAATAGAAGCGGACTAATACAGATGCCTTGTGCTGTTTGTCTAGTTCAACTCCTATTGCAAAGCTAAAGCAATCTATTCATTTCTTCCCCTCAAATGACTGCCTCTCCTGCAATCCTGTAGTTTCCAGAAATTATCTCCTCTATTTTAGAAAGGGCTGTCACAAATAAATGATCTGACCAACTAAATGACTTGATGTCTCTTTCAGTGCCATTGTTTCTTGAAGGCATGGATAATTTTCTATCTTCCTCAGACTTTCCCAGGGGGCACATTTTTCTAAAAGGTGATATCTGTGGTCAAAGGGACCTTTTAATAGGTGCTGTGAAAGGTTCTATCTTTTCTGAGATAATTGCTGGCAACTGGGGTTAGCAAGACAGTGAGGCACTTTATCCTTTTCGCTTGCTGTGAATGAAATTGACTAGGATTACACACAGCAGGTGTCAAAGGCCAAGTATTTCCTTGCTAGGATTCAGCACGTGCTACCTCTCCTCTTGCAGGAGAGGGAGGAAAGGAAAGAGAAGTAGATTCAAGGTAAACAGAATGACGCCTGCAGTAAGAGGCTTCCCACCCAGAGCACCCTAATGAGATCTATTCTTCCTGACTATAGAATGACATGGAGTTTTCGTCAACGAAGATTATGTAAACTAATGAGGTTTATAGCTAGAATTCCAAAATCTGCCATTTTACCATAAAATATTTTTAATGGAACTTGTTTTTCTTTTGTATGACTTAGATCAGATTTACAAGAAAATTCAAAAGGTTAATGTTTACCAGGTTAAGAAATACATTTTGTGGGAGCTGTAATTATTAGCATCACAAATTACTATCTTATAGACCCAGTAGCTGGCAGTTTACAGTCATGTGCTGCCTGACTGTTTTGGTCAACTGTGGACTGCATATATAATGGTGGTCCCATAAGTTTATAATGGCTTTAACATATAGCCTAGGTGCATAGTAGGCTACACCGTCTAGGTT
>NW_007730901.1:0-13185 GCF_000696425.1 Galeopterus variegatus | reverse complement strand
GAGAAGTAAAATATCTTGTCCAAGATCATCGGTAAGTAAATAGTAGAGCCAGAATAGTTTAGATCCTTGCTACTCAAAGTGTGGTCTACTGACCAGCAGCATGTGTATAATGTGGGAGCTTGATAGAGATGCAGACTCTCTGACCCGCCCCAGACCTTTGGAATGAGAATCTGCACTTTAACAAGACACCCCAGGTGAATCATATGCAAATTAAAGTTTAAAAATCAATTGCTTAAGGGCTGGCCAGGTTGCTCAGTTGGTTAGAGCACGGTGCTGATAAAAAACACTTGCTTAGATAATCTTAGGTGTTTTGTTTTTGTTTTTGTTTTTTTATCTCCCCACCGTTTAAAAATCTGCTTATGGCTTCAGACTCTGGAAAATAAAGTGTACTTGTTTGGCTTTTTAAGAAAAAAAAGGACTTTTGTGTCTTCTTCCCAGCACCTTCCTCTCTAGATAATCAGCTTTTCAAAAAAAAAAAAAGAAGAAGAAGAAGGAAAAATTCAAAAACTGTGATTGAATTCATATTATATGCAGGCACTTTTCATTAAATCATCATAGAAAATCTTATGAAGTAGATACTATTATCCCCAAAGTACACATAAGAAAACTGAATTCAGATAGGTTGAGGGGAAAAGCCAAGACTGATATGTAAGTTTTCAGATTTTTTTCTTGAAGCAGTATCTTAATGATTATCTCTATTTTCTAGTAGGTAGCACACAATAAACAATCCACTAATATCTGACCAAAAATCAAATTTTTCAAACCCTATTCCAACAAGAGTTGTTTTTTGTTTTTGTTTTTGTTTTTTTTTTTTTTGCTTAACCACGAGCACTTCTTCTTGATTTAAAGAAGTGATATTAATGTAACCTACAAGGTATATCAACTTTGGGAAATTAAATCAAGACCCAGAAAGACGAATAAATTCTCCTCTCTTCCATATTAGCTCATGTAATAAAAGTGTTTATTGTTACATTTTTTTTAAAAAGGAGAAACAAATCTTGTCCCTAGAAGTCTTCTTCTAAGGAATTGGCTCGGATGCTTTCCAAAGTGATGGCAGCATCTAATTTTTTTTTTTTTTTTCCTGCAGATGACATTGGTAATGATTTAGATGACCAACAATTTAAGATTGATNAGGTTATTAGGTTATATATATATAATTAGATATATTAGGTTATATCTAATATGACCTCAGTGAGTAAATAAATGTCATTGCAACTGCATACAGTTAGGCTGACTAGACGTTGATAATTTTATTTTAAATAAATGGCCCATTATATTCTATCAGAAAATCATTTTCAACTATAGCTAGATTTTTATTTTTTATTATTTTTGAATAGGCCAAAGAATCATGGTAAAGATAAATATATATATATATACACACATATATATATATCACAATATATTTTAAAATAACAGATACATATATATATATATATATATGTATATATATATATATTTATATATATACACACATATATATATATATCACAATATATTTTAAAATAACAGAACAAATTTTGATTCAGTGCAAATTTCCACACATATATATATATCACAATATATTTTAAAATAACAGAACAAATTTTGATTCAGTGCAAATTTCATGCTATGATGACAATAAAATGCAGTTAAAAATATAAATAAATATACCCCATATACTAGGCCCTGTGCCTGCTCTGTATTGTGAACGGCAGGACATGGAGAGGAAAAAAATAAAAATGAATAAATAAATAAATAAAATGAAATGTAGTTTGGTTAACCAAATGTTTTAGTACCACTAAAATGTGTAAGGTTTTTTCGTGATGTAGGTTTATAAAAATCTAAAACATTTGCTTCATGGCTTATAGCGATGAAACAAACTGAATTTGCAGTAGGACTATTATATTCTTTCTTCAAACAGGAAACAACTGGCAATTCAGTGTGAAGTCATTTTCTATTTTTAAAATAATTGAATTTGAGACATAACTATTAGTGTGACAGTTTCACAGGGAAAAAAAACCCTGAGATGAATAAATGGGTCTGAAACCCAGGCTAATGGAGCAAAAAATCACATACACATATGTACTTTTCCTACCACTTATAGTTTCATTCATCGTACTGGCTTTTGACCATTTCCTAGAGAGTATTTGCAATTCTAATGTATTTCTAACAGAAACCTCATGCTGTGATCACTCCTTTGTAAGGCAGAGTTCTGCAATATTTCTTGTTTACATGAACAGATTTTCTAGTAGACATATGATGGTTGATGAACTACATGAATATTTTTATTTAGTCAGTAATCTGGATATAATGCAAATAAATACCCCATATAAATAGGGGACGGGCAGAGGCTTCTATCCTGATCAAGGCTGTGTGACTTTGAATAAGTCATTTAATTTCTCTGAACCCTGATTAATCCTGTCGAAAAAATGATAGGTTAAATTAGATTATCCGTTATAGTGCCTTTTATGTATTATGTCCTATGTGGATACTTCAAAAAGTTTGTGGAAAAATGGAATTGAAAGATAATATAAATCCTTCTAAGAACTTTTTGAAAACCCCTCATATACCTCTTCAAAATAAATAAAAGTAATTTTTAAAAATATTGATTGGCCTTCAATAAATATATATTGTTTGTATTATTATACACAATCTTACAAAGCTCATGGCATTAATAAGTTATACATCTGTCTGTATCTTTCACCTGATAATTCTGCTTTTTGTAAATATAACACAAGAATATAACAGGAAAAGGAAAATAATATATGCAAAAGTATTCACATAGCTTTATTTGTGATAGTAAAAATTTAGAAATTAAATATAAAATAGAGTAGAATGTGAAGCTAATTACAGTATTATACATCAATATGAGAGAAGATCATAAATCTATCAAAGGTGATGAGAATTTGAACTATGTAAATACATGAAATTAAGTCTACAAGAACATAAATTAGAAGAAATTTTAAGTATCAATTAAAACTTTTTTACAGTTGTGTCAGAAAACCCAAATCAAACTGGCTTAAAGAAAAAAGGAAATTTATTGAACTATGGAAATGAAAAGCTTAGGAGGCACAAAAATCACCAAAATGGATCATAGACCTCAATAAAAACATAAAATTATAAAACTTCTAAAAGAAAACAGGAGACAGATCTAGGTGACCTTTGGTGGTGAGTTTTTAGATACAATATCAAAAGCAGAATCCATGAAAAAAAATTGATTAATTGCATTTATTAAAATTAAAAACTGCTCTGTGAAAGACTGTGTTAAGAAAATAAGGCCTGGCTGGTTAGCTCAGTCAGTTAGTGCACAGCCTTATAACACCAAGGTCATGGGTTTGGATCCCCGTACGGGCCAGCTGCCAAAAAGAAAAAAAAAAAAAAAGATAAGTTACAGACTTGGAGAAAATTTTTGTAAATACTTATCTAATAAAAGACCTATATCCAAACTATACAGAAAACACTTAAAACTCAACATTAAGAAACCAAAGACCCATTATAAAATGGGCAAACATTATGGACAGACACCTCACCAATGAAGATATACAGATGGCATACACGTGTATGTAAAGGTGCTCCACATCATTGGTCTGGAGGAAATCATGAATTAAAACAACCATGTGGTGTTATAACTACACACCTACTAGAATGGCTAAAAGACAAAAATCAGACAATACGAAGTGCTGACAAGGATGCAAAGCAACAGGGATGTTCATTCATTGCTGATGGAAATGCAAAATAATATAACTCATTTAGAAGACAGTTCGGCAGTTTCTTACGAAGCTAAACACATGATCCAGCAATCACACTACTAGGTATTTACCAAATTGATTTTAAAACGTGTCTACACAAAAGCCTGTTCTCAAATGTTTACAGAAGATTTGTTTCAAAACTGCTGAAAACTGAAAGCCACCATGATGTCCTTCAACAGGTGAATGGATAAACAAATTGTGGTACGTCTATACATCGAGATATTATTCAGTGAAAAGAGGTATAGAAACCTTAAATTCGTATTGACAAGGGAAGGAAGCCAATTGGGAAAGACCACATACTTTATGATTCCAGCTCTATGACATTCAAGAAAAGGCAAAACTATAGAGACAGTGAAAAGATCAATGGCTGTCTAGAGTTTGGTGGGAGAAAAAGGAGGAAATGAGTAGGGGAAGCCCAGGGGATACTTAGAATGGTGAAACTATTCATGTGATGCTGTAATTGGTGAGCACATGACCTTACAAATTTGTCAAAACCCATATACTTTATAGCACAAAAAGCAAACTTTAATGTATGCAAATTAAAAAATCATTTAGGAGGCTAGAAGATTCCAGGAAGGAATTCAGATTGTGACAAGAGAATCTAACTGCAAATGTATAAAACACCTCAAGGAAGGGACTGGGGGGGAAGGTGCTGACTTAAGTAACTTTGGAAATGAACAGAGTTTATAAGGCTAAAGGCAAAAGGAGCTGCAGGAAGCACTGCACTGTGGTTGATGAAGTTTTCCCACAGGAGCGCAGGTTATTCTGACATCACCACACATGTACAGTGGAACTGAATAATTAAGTAAATGGATGGTGGGTCGTGGCAGCCAGATTTCTCACTATTGGAGTGGGAATTTACGGATCAGTAAGGGGAAGAGACTAGAAGGATCCATGCAGTAATCCCCCACAGGAGCGCGGGTTATTCTGACATCACCACACATGTACAGTGGAACTGAATAATTAAGTAAATGGATGGTGGGTCGTGGCAGCCAGATTTCTCGCTATTGGAGTGGGAATTTACGGATCAGTAAGGGGAAGAGACTAGAAGGATCCATGCAGTAATGGATTAGAGTTGGAGACATGATTAAAAATTCATCTTGACCTTAATATAGATACAGATGTTTACACAAAGGATTTTTTTTTTTTTTGGAGTGGGGCAGCTGGCCGCTATGGGGATCCAAGCCCTTGACCTTGGTGTTATCAGCACCATGCTGTACGAGTGAACTAACGGGCCAGCCCTCACATAAAATTTTTCTAGATATGTGCATATACACATGTTAACATATACACATATATTTCCTTCCGCTGTCATTTGGAAGGCCTAAAAGAAAACATACTCCAGTATCCATACACCTTGTACCCAGATCTTAGTTTTCAATTCATTCTCCAGTAAGAGAAACCAGGGCTCCTTGGAGAAACAACTGATTCTAGGACTGGGTTAGGAAATACACAAGATGATCTTGGAGCAAATTCTAGTGCAGAAAGTAAGCAAGTGCTAAACAGAACAAAACAAACGAACAAAACAAACCCACATTATGGGATATACCAAAGGGGCACAGGAGACAACGGAAAGAGCTCTTAATGGCTAAAGCTGGAACAACTTGCAATAAAATAAATGAATTACTGTTGGATTATCATCCAGAAGATTATAAAATGAAAGTTTAAAATAAATATCCTTACGTTCATACTGATATAAATGATTGAATAAATTAGTAAGTGGGGGACAAGAGACAAATTTCCCATGCAAAAGAATTTCAGTGTGCGTAGATACACCATCTTCAAGACAAGGGGGCATAACTCCCATTCCTTAAGTTTGGGCTGCACATAGAGACTTCTTTCCAAATAGCACATTAGAGACGGGAAGGAAAAGAATAGCTTTACAATGGAAAAATCCTGACAAACACCACTTCAGCCAGGTGATCATGGTCAATATTAACAGTCATAAATCATGTTGATAGTATGTATCTTTATATGGCACGATGAGAATGGTACCTTACCTCCGTGATCTTCCTAGAAAAACATCAGATAAATACAATTGAAGGACAACCTACAATATACTGACCAGTACTCCTCAAAACTGTCAAGGTCACAAAAACAAGGAAAAGCTTCAGAAATTGTCATAACCAACAGGAGCCTAAAGGGACATGACAACTAAATGTAATGTGGTAGCCTGGATGGGATTCTGAAATAGGAAAAGGACATTAGGCAAAACTAGGGAAATCTGAATTGTACTTTAGTTAATTATAATGCAACCATATTGGTTCACTAATTGTAACAAATGTACCATGGTAATATAAGATGTTAATGATAGAGGGAACTCTGTGTAGGGATATATATGGGAACACTCTGTACTAACTTCATGATTTTAGAATTTGTAAAATTTCTCTAAAAAATAATGTCTATAAAAAAAAGACTAAAAGGTAGGGAAGGTTTCAGATGTATGTCAAGACTCAATAAATAACACCGAGATCTACTCCCTGGCCCTGCCTCTTCTGGATTGACTCCATGGGTTTCCAACCTCCATGTGGGTTCTCAGCAGCTTCAGACTCAAATCATCACTGCCCAGTAGCAGAAGGAGAGTTTCTTTGCCCAGAACTCAAAAATAAGTCTCATACTTGCATCCTGTTGGCCATGTTTGATATGACATGGGTTATGTACCCATCCTGAAACAGCCATTCAGTTTGGGGAGATGCAGTATGACTGGCTTAGCCTAAGTCATTTGCTCTGCTGTCATGAAGCAACCCAGGAATGGAGTAAGCCTTCCCTTAAGCAAGCGGACATTACAAGTGGGAAAGGGGTGGTTTTCCCAAAGCCAAGAGAGTCACAAGAATGGAAGAGGATGAGATGATGAGCAACATAAATCATAAATGCCCAACACAAATATGCATTTGATGATTTTTCTGTAACACTGCAAAATATGCTCATGATTTTAAAATGTAAAGGAACTAAGATGAAATTTAGTTTATGTCTTATAGATGTCACAATTAGTCATATTCTGTTTTTTAGATTTTATTATAATTCCACATACACATACTGCCCAAACCCTTTAGAGTAGGTTGAAGGAACAAAATACAAACCAACAACTTTACTAGGTTTAATGCACATCTTGCTCAAATTTTTATCTAGAAGGTATGTCAAGTTTACAAAGACATAAGAAGCTTAAATCAGTAATAATGAAAATTTGATAAAAAGTATACTTTTTGTTAACATCAAAGCAGCTCCCCCTATACAAACCATAAGTGTTATGTTAATAAAAATGTCCCTTTGTGAAAATTAGCTCAGATATCGTGACAACTGCTATGTTCAATATGTGTTATGGCAACAAGGTGTTGATGACTGGCATAATAAGACCATGGTGTCACGTAAACATGTGTTTATTTCATCGTTATATCCGCTTTGTGAGTATCACATAGGTGAGGGATAGAGAAAGTTTAGATCTCCTTGTGAAAGCATACACAAAAACTCTTTATTTACCTGTAACAACCATCCGTTTTCCCACAGTAGTAGATATTGGCTCTCGGTATGACACAGATGCCATCGCTAAAGTCTTCCCTGTGCCACTGGATTTTCTTCCTCAGCTTCTTCAGACCAGTTAACCTGCACCAATGACTCCGTAATCCTTGCTCTCCCTGAACTAGGTAGTTGCTAAGGATTCTTTATGACAGGGAAATAGAATGTTCCTTCTAACAGAGTTTAGCATTCCAGTCTCCAACAATGGACAGATACAGCCATTGCTGCATTCCCAGGAATTGCATCCAGGAATAACTTCCCCTTATCTGTCAATATCAAGTCAGAATAGACTTGCTCTGGTACTAGATCTAGAACAGGCTTATGTCCCAGACAGGTTGGTGGGCTCAATCACTTTCAACAAATGTCTTTCAACAGTTCCCAAAGAATGTTCTGCAGAGATACGTAGCAGAAAACAAAACAAACAAAAAACACAAATCATTGTTAAATACATTTGAAAAATACTGGCTAGATCAAATACAATAAAAGGTACATTAATAAATGAATAAGATAATTTTATATGTATTTCTTTCCAGCCTCATATTCCAATACACTTCCTTAATGTACTTCCTGAAACACAACTTATACTTTGGCCACATCAATTTATTTGTGGTTTCCAATCTGTGCAATGCTCTTTCATTCTTCTGAGCCTTTACACGTGCAATTTGCTTTCCCTGTAATGTTCCTATGCAAATATTTCTTGTCCTCTGAGAACTAATTCCTTCCTGAAACACAACTTATACTTTGGCCACATCAATTTATTTGTGGTTTCCAATCTGTGCAATGCTCTTTCATTCTTCTGAGCCTTTACACATGCAATTTGCTTTCCCTGTAATGTTCCTATGCAAATATTTCTTGTCCTCTGAGAACTAATTCCTACATCTCCTCTTCCAGGAGGACGTCTACAGGCACAGCTAAGTACTTTCTTCATGTCCCTTTAACCTCTATAGCATTGTATTTAGACCTATGTTTTAAACTTTTACCACCTTGTTTTAATTATTTATCAATTTTGCCTATCTCCCCAGTAGAATCTGACTTCTAAGAGTTCATACTAAAGCATCATTGTTCATAGTTCAATTTCCAGAGACTGGTATGCACTCAATAGTTAAATGTTTGTGGGATGAGGGCTGGCCGGTTAGCTCAGTTGTTTAGAGCATGGTGCTGATAACACCAAGATCCATGGTTCGATCCCTGTACTGGCCAGTGAACCCCTCCCAACCAAAAAAAGAAGGAAATGTTTGTGGGATGAATAAATAAATAAACAGTTCATTCCAGCCTGCCCAGAAATGTAATATTGACCACCTGATAATCCATTTAATATAAATTCTAACAGTAATTTCAAATTCAACACTAAATATAGGGAGTTCTTTACTGAAAATGCAATACTTTTTGTTTGGAGAGAATTAAACTAAGGACACTATCTATGGAGAGGTTTACTAGTAAGGAAGGCAGAGAGATGTGCCGCCCAGGTCCCCTCAAGGAAGGGCTTGTATCCCAGCTGTGGGAAGTGCTGTCAGCTCTGTCGTGGTCAGCTTTAGCTGCAGAGAACTGCCTCTTCTGTTTGAGGTCAAGCCCTTTCTGGGGCAGCCTGTGTCAGGAGACTAAGTGGGGTGGGAACATAGGCCAGTTATTTCAGCTTCCCTTGGGAAAATTCTTCACCTGGTCGGTTGAGCCTTTGTTAAGCCCTCCTCGCAGTTCAACTTCTTCCTCTGCTCAATCTTGTTTCCTCTGCTTTCCCTTCACAGGTGTAGATCCCAAATAACCATCTTGCCCCCCACTTCCAGAGAACCCAACTTGAGACAACTAGACAACATAGATCATACACACACAAATGCATTATATTTTTTGCTGACATCTTTGGGATAGATTCCTAGAAGTGACATTGGGGAAAGACATATATAATTTTGCTCTATATTGCTTAGCACCCATTGAATAGCTGTTTTTTTTTAGTAGTTGGCTGGTATGGGGAACTGAACCCATGACACCGGTGTCATAGCACCATGCTCTAACCAGCTGAGCTAACCAGCCAGCTCATGGTTGTATCATTTTGTATCCTATCCACAATATCTGAGAATGCCTATTGGCCTATTTTCACACAGCCTCACTTACAGAGTATGTTGTCAAACTTTCTGATTTTTGCTGAAATGACAAATAAGAAATGGTAACCTAGTAATTTACATTTCTTTCCTATTAGCATGATTATTATCATTAGCATGATTGAATGTCTTTTCTTACGTTTAAGTACCATATTTTTTAGTAGTTGGCTGGTGTGGGGAACTGAACCCATGACACTGGTGTCATAGCACCATGCTCTAACCAACTGAGCTAACCGGCCAGCTCATGGTTGTATCATTTTGTATCCTATCCACAATATCTGAGAATGCCTATTGGCCTATTTTCACACAGCCTCACCTACAGAGTATGTTGTCAAATTTTCTGATTTTTGCTGAAATGACAAATAAGAAATGGTAACCTAGTAACTTACATTTCTTACCTATTAGCATGATTATTATCATTAGCATGATTGAATGTCTTTTCTTACGTTTAAGTACCATTTGCATCATTTTATATGAACCTTCCACTCTTATCTCTTGTATATTTTTCAATCAAGTTTTTTACTTTTTTCTTTCCTGCTTTTATTTTTTGGCAGCTGGCTGGTACAGGGATCTGAGCCATTGACCTTTGTGATATAACACCACACTCTAACCAACTGAGCTCACTGGCCAGCCCTTCTTTCCTACTTTTAAAAGAATGAGCTAACACTCTAAATAGTGACAACAGACACATAAACAGAATTAAAATAAAACATAGCAAGGATAATAATGGCTACAGACACTCTAACCAACTGAGCTCACTGGCCAGCCCTTCTTTCCTACTTTTAAAAGAATGAGCTAACACTCTAAACAGTGACAACAGACACATAAACAGAATTAAAATAAAACATAGCAAGGATAATAATGGCTACAGTAATACATTTCATAAAGACCTAATTTGTTCCTGCAGTCATGGGAACAGAAAAGAAGATCACATGCCCCAGCCTGGGATGGAGGATGGGGGCTCACAGTGGTGAGGCAGGATTTCCTTGAGGACATGGTATTTGCATTTGTTTTAGAGAAATGACAAGGACCTACACAAAGGACAAAGAGGAGGAGGATAGGGTGGGTGGGAGGACATTTTGGACACAGGGACTATTTGAGCAAAAGTCTCAGAGGGGAGAAACACCCAACAGCACTGTGCATGACAAAAAGTCCAGCATTGCTGGAGAGCCATGACTGAGAGGGTAAGCTGGCTGATGAGGTGGGAAAGACTCTGTAAGCCATGCAAGGAGCTTGGGCTTCATTCTGCAGGCAATGAAGACCCCTGAAGCATTTGAAACAAGGTAGAGATTTGTCAGTCTTGGGTTTTAATAGAAGATGCTTGACTGTGTGGAGAACAGGCTCAAGGAGAAAAGCTTGTAGTCAGTGGCCCCAGCAGGCAGCTGTTGAAGCGGTCCATGAAAGTGGAGATGAGGGAATGAACCAAGTCATGGGTGATGTGAATGAAGGAGATATATTTGGAACATGTGCTGAATAGAGGCTATATCCAGTAAGGATGTTCTAGTGTGGCTGACTGGGAAGTAGTAGTACCCCCAAGTAAGACAGAGAAAACAGACTAGCACACATGGCATCCTAGGCAGGAGCTGTGGGCAGCCCCCACTGCCTGGCAGAAGGCAAGAGCGTGCCAAAAACACAACTTAAGTGTGGGTGGTCCAGCACAGCCACTGACACAGCCACTGCTGCCACAAGGGTGGCTCGCCACCACATTAGCAGCCATACCCACAGTGCAGGCAGCCCACCATGCACTCAACTGCATTGACACAAGGAGAGTCATCAACAGAGACCAGAAAAAGAAGAGGCATTCTCTCTCCTCAAAGACCACTCCAGAGTGATAGAAGCAACTGCTCTACCAGATGACTGGACATCAACATAGAGATACTAGAAAAAAAAAACCCAAGAAAATATGATACCACCAAAAGAATACAATAATTCTCAAATACCAGACCCTATAGAGCAGGAAATTCTTGAAATGACTGAAAAGGAATTCTGAGCAACAACCTTAAAGAAACTCAGTGAGATAAAAGAAGACTCAGACAACATAATAAAATGAGAAAAAAAACCATCCAAGATATAAAGAGGGAAATTTACAAAGAGATTAATACCTTAAAAAAGAATGTAACAGAACTCATGGAACTGAAAGATTCACTCAATGATATAAAAAAACATAACTGAGAGCTTAAGCAGCAGGATAGAACAAGCAGATGAAATAATTTCTGATTTTGAAGATAGTCTTTTCTAAATAACCCAGGTGGACAAAAAAAAAGAAAAAAGAATTTTTAAAAATGAAGAAAATCTAAGAAGGCTAGTAGACAACTTAAGTGCACAAACATTCAAATCATGGGTATTCCTGAAGTGGAGGAAAAAGGAAAAGGCATTGAAAAGCTATTTGACAAAATAGTAACAGAAAACTTCCCAGGTACAGTGAGAGACATGGACCTTCAGATACAGGAGGCTCAAAGATCCCTGAACTGATTCAATCAAAAAAGGTCCTCTCCAAGACACATTATAATCAAACTGGCAAAGCTCAAAGATAAAGAGAGAAAACTAAAAGCAGCAAGAGAAAAACATCTAGTCACTTATATGGCAGCCCCTATCAGACTAACAGCAGATTTCTCACCAGAAACTCTATATGCCAGAAGAAAAGGGGATGATATATTAAAATACTAAAAGAAAAAAACTGTCAGCCAAGAATACTATATCCAGCAAGATTATCCTTCAGAAATGAGGGAGAATAATGTATTTTCCAGACAAACAAGAACTGCAGGAGTTCACCACCACGCAACTGGCCCTGCAAGAAATCTTCAAGGGAGTCCAGCATCTGGAATCTGAAAAATGATAATCACTACCATGAACACATGAGAAAGAACAAAAACCACAAGGTTGAACAAAAATGCAAATGAGAAAGAGAAAGAAACTGTATCTTACTACCTCCAAAAACCGACACCAGAGACAAACATTAAAAAGGGAAGAAAGGAACAAAAGATATTTAAAACATCCAAATGAAAATCAATAAAATACCAGGAGTAAGACAATACATTTCAATAACAACCCTAAATGTAAATGGATTAAACTCCACACTCAAAAGATATAGACTGACTGATTGGATTTAAAAGCTAGACCCACCTATATGCTGTCTTCAAGAGACCCACCTCACCTGTAAAGACACACACAGACTAATAGTGAAGGGGTGGAAAAAGATATACCACACAAATGGAAACCAAAAACTAGCAGGAGTAGCTATTCTTATATAGGATAAAATAGACTTTAAACCAAACAGTATAAAAAGAGAAAAATCCACTATAAATATACATGTACACCCAATACCAGAGCACCCAGATACATAAAGCAAACATTATTAGGCCTAAAGAAGGAGATAGACCCCAATATGATAATAGTAGAGGATCTGAACACCCCTCTCTCAACACTGGACAGATCATCTAGGGAACAAATCAGTAGAGTAACACATGATATCTACAGAACATTTCATATAACAACTACAGAATATATATTCTTCTCATTAGCACATGGAACATTCTCCAGGATAGACCACATGTTAGGTCACAAATCAAGTCTCAACAAATTTTTAAAAATTGAAATCATTTCAAGTATCTTTTCAGACGACAATGGATTAAAATTAGAAATCAATAACAAGAGAAACTCTGAAAACTATACAAATATATGGAAATTAAATTACGTGCTCCTGAATGACCTATGGGTCCAAGAAGAAATTAAACAGGAAATCAAAAAATTTCTTGAAACGGGCCGGCCCAGTGGCGCACTGGATAGTGCACCGCTTAGGAGGCGCGGCGGCGCTGCCGCCCGAGGGTTCGGATCCCACATACAGACCGGCT
>NW_007730900.1:184395-190791 GCF_000696425.1 Galeopterus variegatus | reverse complement strand
TTTTTTTTTTTTTTTTTTTTTTTTTTTTTTGCGGCAGCTGGCTGGTGTAAGGATCTGAACCCCTGACCTTAGTGTTTAAATTATTCTTTAACTGTCCATGGAGAATCAATGCTTCATGAAGTCTACAAATTTTCCCAGTAATTATTTTCTTCTTTCATTCTTTGTTTTGTCATTGGTACCTCAAAATCAACACCTTATTTTATGCTAATCTATTTTTAAATTGTCTTTCTTTCGTAAGTACAGTTTTGCCATCTATTGACTTTACAGATAGTGACTTCATCTCCTTAATCAGATTACAAATTCCTTGTGAGAAAAGGTTAGGTTTTATGTTTTTCTTTAGCACCCCAATAGACCCCAGCATAATTCTACCATAAAGAATGAACTCAAGACATTCTTATTAATGTAGTCTCAAAGATGAACTAAGGAATAAACTGTGTAATAGGTAACTATGACTCAGCAAGAAATTTCTTTATGGTAATAGGGTGGACCCTTATGTGTTGACTTCTCCCCTTCAGTCTTCACACTACCACCATTCAGCCCTAAAATAGTTGAAAGGCAGCAAGCCTGTGTTCTGGGATCCTCTGACCTGGCATATTCTCCCCCCACACGGGCTGCTGAATCTGAGATCTGCTCCTGTAAGGAACAGGGCAGGTGGAAGCACTGCAGTCAACACGCCCTACCATGAATCCTTGATCAACTTCATGTGTATCCTTTCTTCTCTTCTTTGCTGGGAAGGTGAAAATGAAAATAATCTCAACCAAGTCATCATTCACACCGTCCTTTAAACCTAGATCAGCCTTTGTCATCTAACCTAATTTATGAGGTTTTTGGGTTTTTTTTTTTTCCTTTTTGTCTTTTATCATGTCCGGCAACGGACTGCAACCCTCAGTGTTGCGCCCGCACCTCGCTCAGCCAGTGAGCGGGAACCGGTCTGTATGTGGGATCCGAACCCTCGGCGGGAGCGCCGCCGCGCTTCCCAAGTGGCGCACTGTAGCAGTGCGCCACCGGGCCGGCCCTAATTTATGAGGTATAATTGCAAATCCTTTACATACATTGTCTCATTGTCCTCACAAAAACAAGAGGTGATGTGGCAGAGACAGTTACTGCTCCCCTGTCACTTCATAACTTTCACTACATTTCCTGCCCTCTCTTGCAGATAGGTTGGGGCTGTGTGACTATTTCTGATCAATGGACTATGAGTAGAAATAATATGTGTCTGTTTGGGGTGAGGGAAGTGGAAAGCTGGTGTGCCTCCTCCGTCCCTCTCTTCTCCTGATATAAACATCTTGGATTGGAAGCCGGTAGCCACAAGAAGAAGAAGTGCTGTCAGACTCACATTTGAATCTGTGAGAGTGAGAAATATATTGTCATTGCATTAAACCACTAAGATTTCAGAATGTGTGTGTTACAGCAGAATATCCTACCCTGTCCTGACTAACATAGATAATTTTCAGAATATAGAATAACTAGTACAGAACAGGCTCTGACCTATCAGAATGAATGCAATGACCAATGAATGAATGATGTTGGCTGTAAACAACTGGTATTAGTCATAAAAATCCATACCAATTGAATAATCCTAAAAATAACCCTACGAATTTATCCCAGTTTTATAATTGGTGAAACAGAAGTTCAAAGGGTATCAAGTGGCCTGCCTAAGACAATGACTTGTAAATGGCAGAGTAGGGATTCAAATCAGGTCTGTTTGATACAAAGCCCATTCTCTTTCTATCTCAGTAGGAAGTGAGATTCACTTCCGACTTGTAGAATGATGCCTAAATTACCTAAACAACTCATCAAAACTTAGACTGCAATAGAACTGTCCGAATAGCTTAATTACTTACTTAAACACTGGGGTATAGCCCAATAGTATAGGTTTACTATTGTTGAATTTTCTATACCCTGAACTCATTCTTGCCTCTGTATAGGATGTCAGTATTATATCTTGCTTTTCCTTTTAAATTTTCCTTGTGTCATTATTCATCATTAACCCTGAAACTGTATTATTTAAGCTGATATATCCAACTTTATGACATAACATATATTAAAGAGGCAAGGGAAAATTAAATTGGATGAAGTGCTTGGTTTTGGCACAGCTCTTCTGCTCCTGCTGCTCATTCTTCATTTAAATTCATAAGTCTTTTCTCCATGACAAGATAATCATCTCCACAGCAACTAACTATTATATCACAAAGGACGATGCCTGTGACTGAGAACTGATCAGCAGGAGCTGAGCAACACTTAAGCAACAGAGATTCTATTTTCATACAAATATCTCTAATTATAATAAGCTAAGGAAGAAATATATCATTCCTTCCCCCATTACCCCCCTTAATACAAGGAGAGTTCTCTCTACATAGTTTCTTACAAAAACATGGTGATTTCAACCGCAAATGGCTTTAATATGAGCATATTCCTATGTAGAGATGATATCACCTGTCATTGCAAGGCAAACGTGTGTCTAGACTGAAAAGCAGGCACTAAATTAAAATCACACAGACATACTGAATAATTTAAAGTAGAAATCAAAGCAGTATCAGTCTGTTACAGATTGCTAATAACATTCAAAAACAAACAAAAAACAAAAGCCTCTTTAAAAAGTGAAAGGAAATGTACAGAAACTGTTGCTTGGCCAAAAGACAAGTACTACCAGAGCTTCTCTTTCCAAAGAGGAAATTGGAAGGATGTGGTCAAGATCTTGTGTGAGTTGACTAATCACAACAGTGGTAAGATGCCTTCAATTTGAACATTTTACAAAACAATCTCAAGGTAGCATTTTCACTAACTATGAGAGCTGAAACTACAGTATAATATACTGGCAATCAATTTCCAAGAGGACACTGGATGACTACCAGATGCTTGCTGCTTATGATCTCCTGTTTTTCCATTGGTTTCATAGAATTTAAAGTCAAATCATATTTATAATCCATAACATAAATCTTAAAAAATGACATGCTTGACCCAAATGTTTCTTCTAATTACAGGCTGTTTCTTGCATTCAAAATCAAAGGCCATCAACTTGCTCACCATACACATTCTCCTTAGCCTCTGATTTCTACCTTCTGCTCCCTTCAGATAATTTAAACCAATATCTTGAAGGTCAGCGAAGACTCCTAATCTCAAACTGCACCTGTTCATAGTTCTGTCAATTGACAATTATCTCTGCCCAGAGAAGACCTGAGTTTGGAAAGGAATACCCACTTACAGTTATTTGTATTAAAATCAGTGTTCAGTTTGTTAAAGTTGTAAATTTTAAAATCTCATTTTTAATTTTTTTAATGTGGTAAAATCCACGTAACATGAAATTTACCATTTCAACCATTTTTAAGTACACAATTCAGGAGCATTAAGTACACTCACAATGTTGTACAACCAGCACCACTCTTCATCTCCAGAACATTTTCATCACTCCAAACAGAATCTTTGTGTTCATTAAACAATAACTCCCCATTCCACCCTTTCCTCCAGCCCTTGTAATCATCATTCTATTTTCTGTCTCTGTGAATTTGACTATTCTAGGAACCTCATTGATAAAGACTGAATTGTATACCCCAAGTTTTATGTATTAGAAACTTAATTCCTACTGTCATTGTGGAGGATAGGAAATCCTATTATGGTGATTGAAAGGTGGGGCCTTGAAGAGGTGATTAAGTTAATGGATTAATAATGATGGTCATGGGTGAGGTTCTGAGCCACGACCATTAATTAAGCTTTAAAAGGAGAGCACGTAAGAGTCTCTGTCTCTCTACTCTGCCATTTTCTGCCATGTGAGACCCCTGCATTGCTGTAAAGCCACCACCAAAGAAGATCTTCACCAAATGTGTTCCCTGGACTTTGGACTTCCCAGCCTCTGAAACTGTAAGTAATAAATTGTTTTCTTAGAACCAAGTACCCAGTTCTAAGTATTTTGTTATAAGCAACAGAAATGGACTAATATACTCATATAAGTGGAATAATTCAACATTTATCCTTTTGTGTCTGGCTTATTTAACTTAGCATAATATGTTTAAGATTAAACCAGATTATAGCATATATCAGAATATCATTCCTTTTTATAGCTGAGTAGTATTCCATTGTACATACATATCACACTATGTTTAACCATTATCTGTTGTTGGACATTTGGGTATTTCCACCTTTTAGCTATTGTGAATAACGCTGTTATGTACATGGACGTACAAGTATCTGTTGAATCCCTTCATTCAACTATTGGGGTATGTACTTCGAAGTGGAATTGCTATATCATTTGATAATTCTACGTTTAACTTTTTGAGGAACAGCCAAACTGTTTTCCACAGCAGCTGTACTATTTTACATTCTTACCAGCAATACACAAGGGTTCCAATGACTTCACATTCTCACCAATACTTGCTATTTTTCTTTTCTTTTTTTAGTAATAGCCATCCTAATGAGCATGAAGTAGTATCTCATTGTGGTTTGGGTTTGCATTTCCCTAATGACTCTTGGTGTTAAACATCTTTTCATGTGCTTGTTGGCCATTGTATACTTCTTTGGAAAAATATCTATTCAAGTCCTTTTTACTTCTAAACATCTTTACATTTTTTAATTGGGTTGCTTGCTTTTTTTTGAGTTGTAAGAGTTCTTTATATATTTTAGATATCAATACCTTACCTTATATGATTTACAAATATTTTCTCCCATTCTGTGGGTTGTCTCTTCATTCTCTTGATAGTATCTTTGGATGCACAGAAGTTTTTAATTTTGATGAAGTTCTATTAATTTTCTTTTGTTGCCTATGCCTTGGGTGTCATATCCAAGAACTCACTGCTAAATTCAATGTCATAAAGTTTTTTTCCTATGTACTCTTCTTCTAAAATAAAACCTCATTATTAAGTTCAACTTATTCTATTTATAAATCTAATTATTTTAAAACATAAAAGATCAATTGTACTTGTCCATAAGTTAATATGCAATTAATTATAAGTTTAAAAAGATTAAATTCCCCTAAAATATTTGAAACTATATTTTCAAATGTTGCAAATTCTATTCAAATACTTCAAATAACTGACAGAACAGAGTTTCAAGCATAAAAATCACACTCTATCTAAACATTTAAGTAACCAACAAACACACAAATTATCACAATAAATATAAAACATATTCCTAAACTAATTTTTAAAATAGGAACTCTATAAATTTGAGCTACACCATCACCTTGTATACATTCCCATGGTTCCAGAATCATTTATCCAACAAGAGTAGCAGACCTTCAATGTCACCAGCCCTAAAATTCAGGGCCGCAGCTGCAGAAGTGCCACAGATTTGGGTTCTGTCAGGGATTCTAACCTGGGGCTACTTCCTGAGCCCCTTCTTACAGTCATGGGCCTTTTGTTGCCCACCCATTTTCTTGCAACCTATTGTATCCACTGCCCTCATACACATCTTTTTTAAAAAACAAGCAACTTGTTTTATAACCCTAATTGCCTATGGTAACTCTATATGAACCTCCTTTCTGCCTGGCTGGATTCTGTATCCTTTTCTTGTTTTCTTTGGCTTTCTTTTTATTGACAAGCCCCTTCAACTTAGACAGTTTTAACTCTTATCGACTGACTGACCTGTCCTTTATAAAAACTGTTCCTTTTGCTTTTAAGAGACTACTGTCCCCTGGGTCTTTTCTCAGCTGACTTCACTACATCTTTTATTCTCTGGCTCTTTCACTGATTCTTCCTCTTCACATTGCATAAAAGTGAACAACCCTAAGGTTCAGTTTAGAGCCTTCTAGCTTGCTCTGTATCCTCTCTCTGTTAGGGTCTTCACCTACTTCCATTCTCAGCTTATCACCGTGACTTTCCAATCCGTATCTCTATTTCCAGTTTCTTTCCTGAACTGCATGTATTTGTTTCCACTCCCTCTTTCACCACCCAGGCGCAAGTTCTTGTTACCTTATTCTTGAAGTACTTTGGCCAATACTTGCTAATCTTTTTGCCAATGTTCTTTCCCCCTCCAATGATCAAGTTTTGTGGTCAAAAAGGACCTTAAAGTAAGCTAGTCCAAAACCCATCTAACTCTTGTATCTCTTCTTCAGTGTCTTTTGCTGCTCCTCTGACCTGGGATAATTAACCCATCTCAAGCACAGTGATGAAGCTGAGCAACATACTATTCCCTTTCTTCCAAAACCTCTAATGGGCTGTACGGAGTAAAATTTGAAGCCCCAACCTTGTATTTAAGTAAGGCCCACACAATATAATCGTGATCAATTTCTTTAGCCTCACATCTCATCACAGCCTCTCTGCCACTCACATCATATACAGTTCCCCAAAGACATCATGCAGTTTAACTCTGCTTATCTGCTCACTTGGTTCCCTTCTGGAATGTTCCATTGCCTGCTTATCAAAATCCTGCTTTTCCTTCAAGATCTGAGGTTCAAATTCCCCT
>NW_007730900.1:181435-182988 GCF_000696425.1 Galeopterus variegatus | reverse complement strand
ATAGACCAGCTAAGTCAGGGTCATGATATTTGTCTTAGTTTGGGCTGATACATCAAAGTACCATAGACTGGGTGGCTTATAAACAACAGAAATTTATTTCTCACAGTTCTGGAAGCTGCAAGTATGCAATCAGAGGGCCAACATGGTCGGGTTTTGGTGAAGGCCCTCTACTGGGTTTTAGACCACCAACTTCTTCTGGTATCCCTCATAAGGCAGAAAGTGTGCAAGAGAGCTCTCTGGGGTCCCTTTTATAAGGGCACTAATCCCATTCATGAGGGCTCCACCCTCATGACATAATTGCCTCCCAAAGGCCCCACCTCTTAATAAACCATCTCATTGGGGATTAGGATTTCAGCATATGAATTTTGGGGGACACAAGTGTTCAGTCCCCAGTGGTATTTAACAAGACTTGAAGGCTCAGGGATAATACAATGGAATTACAATACTTGAGAGTAACCTCTGTACCTACTTTCTGACATGGCTGCATGTGCAGAAGTCAGCTTTATCCCTACCAGGGCCAATTATTCATTAAGCACAGTAGTCACAGTGCCTAGGACCCACAATACTTTCAGGGACCTGAAAGTTTCATTTAAAAANTTCCATTGCCTGCTTATCAAAATCCTGCTTTTCCTTCAAGATCTGAGGTTCAAATTCCCCTGTTTAAAATTATATCCCGGCTGGCTGGTTATCTCAGATGGTTAGAGCATGGTACTGATAACACCAAGGTCCAGGGTTCAATCCCTGTACTGACTAACCACCAAAAGAAAAAAAATTGTCTCCCCCTCTTGGCTCCCGTAACATTTCACTTACATAGGAGAATGGCTTTACTAATAGCCATGCATATGTTTATCTCTGTCAGAAAACTGGGATCCCCTTAAGGACCTATATTATACAGTACTATTTTTTTCTGCTTGAGAAATTGAGAATTCCTTACACTCCTGACTTTTTGCTTTTCAGATGTTTTGGTTGGTATCAGATGTGGTAAAATGTTTTTATATAATATTAATAAAAACATGCAATCTCTCACTCGGCACTTGCAGTACAAGGGTTGCAAGGTTAAATTCTTGGTACAAATAATGCGTCGGGCTGATGACCGAAGTGGTTACAGTATAACTTCATTCCTGACAAAGGACTGCAAACTTCTAGTGGTTGGTCGTGGTAGCATTTTCCTCATCAGACCTGTTCATGGAACATGGCTTTGGGCATTCTTCCTGAAAACTTAGCCTTTAGCTCAGTGCTCCAACCATCACAAACGTTCTGCGAACTACCTCATATCATTTAATAAAATTCCTTTTCCACACAGTCAGCCAAAGTCAGCTTCTGTTGCTTACAACCAAGATTTCCATAGACCAGCTAAGTCAGGGTCATGATATTTGTCTTAGTTTGGGCTGATACATCAAAGTACTATAGACTGGGTGGCTTATAAACAACAGAAATTTATTTCTCACAGTTCTGGAAGCTGCAAGTATGCAATCAGAGGGCCAACATGGTTGGGTTTTGGTGAAGGCCCTCTACTGGGTTTTAGACCACCAACTTCTTCTGGTATCCCTCAT
>NW_007730900.1:156190-180564 GCF_000696425.1 Galeopterus variegatus | reverse complement strand
AAAAATTTTAAATGAACTTTAAAAATGCATATAATTATAATAAATGTAATATGATATAAATTATAATAAAAATATAATAACGACTCCAGCCTGCATTATACAACACAGTAATAAAATATAACTCTCTCTGTCTCTGTCTGTCTGTCTCTGTGTGTGTGTGTGTGTGTATGTGTGTGTGTATGTATATTTCTTTTGTTTTGTTTTAAAGGGAGAAAAGGGTCTATGATAGCAAAAGTGCCTAGGGCCCACAAGAACCATATGCGGCACTGATTCCCTACTACATAGGAGTTTCTGGAAATATCTCTTTAGAGTGAGGTCCAGAAAGAGGAAAGAGTCACTCTTCTCTCAAGCCAATCTACCTAGTCATCATTTCTTGACCTAAGTTGTCCCCTTTCCAGAGATGACTGACAATGGGAATGTTCACTCTATTAAGGGAAAACCACACCCTATCCTCCCACGGAACAGTCCAACATCAATAGATGAAAAGACTAAATATTCAGCATTAAATTACACCATGTGCAGGATATCAACAGTACTATCTAAGCTGTACTTTGCCCAGTCTGATTTCCCTGTTTTTTCATAGTGCTTCTCCCAGGGTGAAGTTTATAAGCATTCCTCCTGTTTTCAGTGTCTCCTTCCTATTCTAAGTGCTTGGACCAAAATATGCACATCTCCGCAAGAACAAGCAGCAGTTTGCAGGCAGGGTACAGTTTGAATCTATTATTACTCAAGGATCAAAGGAAACATTTGCAGTCTATAAAAATGCAGCTCTGCCTGCAACATTTTCTATTCTCAGCCTTTAGAGCCATGGTTCCTCAAGATTGCCATTAAGATTTTAGAGTCTTAGAGGCAAGTTGTAGAAATGAGGACTGCGCTTATGTATAGACACCCACTGCCATCGTTATCCATCTGCTGGCATCTCTGCTCATACTCTACGTGCTCTGTCTTCCTGTTCCTCTGGAGGAATTACCCCTGCTCCTGTCTAAAGCTGCTCTTTCATTTGTATGCTAGCGCTCATCCCTTGCCACCTACACAAGAACATTCCAGTAATTCTCTCTTCTCTCTCAACAACTTCAGCCTTTTCCTCTCTACTAGATTTATTTTCAATAGCATATAAATTTGTTCATGGTTCTCCTGTCCTAAAAAGCACCTCCACCAATGAAACAAAATACAATGTTTCAATCTCACATTCCCTGCCCTGGAGAAACTTACTTGTTTCATTTTGCAAGTCTTGCCTGGGTTTGCTCCTCTGTTTCTTTCCTCCTGTTCTCTCTTAAACCTACTCCAGTCAGGTGTTTGCCCCAACCAGTACCACAAAACTGCTTTTGTCAAGGTCGCTGATGACCTGCTGGTAGTCCGGTCCTCACCCACCTGGCCGGTCAGCAGTACTTGACAGCGTGGGTCACTCTCTCTTCCTAATACACTTTCTTCACTGGCTCCCAGGACACCCCACTGTCCTCTTTTTTCTCTTTTCTTACTGATGCTCCTTCTCAACTTCCCCTGCTGGTCTCTTTCCCAGCCTCCTAATGTTGGAATACTCCAGTGCTCAATTCTTGCTGGCTAAGAAATGTAAGGAAACCCAAGGATCATTTGGTGAGCATTCACTGTATAATATGCCACACTTTGTAATATACTTTATAGTAAACATATTTATTATGATAATTGTTTCGTGTTTATCTGTCCCCACTGTAAGTGCCACAAGGGCAAGTACTTTTGCTACTTTGTGCTCTGTTGTATGCTGAGGGCCTAGAAAAAGCGTCTGGCACATAGTAGGTGCTAAATAAGTATTTGTTGAAGGAATAAATGTAGCAGGTTGAGGTGGAACTCTAAACTCTTCATTGGTAACAAAAACAGACATTACTAAAGTTGTCAGCTACTTCAAAGTCTAGTGATGACTTAAAAAAGCCACTGTGGTAGTAAGCTTTGTTCACAGATCAATGATGTGACCTGCTCCTTTTAGCTATGTGGCTATGTGACAAGGAGTGAACAATTGCTCTCAGGTTTGAAAGAGAATTCACAAACTAAGATGCTCCTGGGGCCGGGCTGGTATTGAAGATATAAGTGAGTATGGCGGTAAGGGAGAGCCACAGTGAGAAAACCCAACCCAGTTCCGATTCACAGAAGCCATGCAGCATGCAGATCCAGTTTTCCCAAGTCGTGTGGAAGCTAGATATCTATATTTTAAACTAAAATCTCTCAATTTTTAAATGCTGGCTCAAATCCAGAAAACATTGGCAGGTAAACCAAACACAGCTGCAGGCTAAATATAACCTGTGGCCACCACTCACTACACTTAGAATAATGATACTTTTGAGGGCTTATTTTGTGTTCTGGGAAGGAGATAAAACATTTTCCAGTATAGACCCTAAAAACCACCTGGGAGGAAAATGGATCCAGATGCAAACCTCTTCCCTTTGAGACTCAAGGTTTTTAGAACATCTTAGAAAGTGCATTGGACTGAATGGCCCCCTTTCCAAACTTAATCCCTGCTATAACTGTTGAGGGTGGGAAATCCTATTATGGTAATTGAAAGGTGGAGCCTTTAAGAGGTGATTAAGTGGATGGTTTTATGGGGGCCATGAGCATGATTCTGAGGGATTTAAAAGAAGGGCACATGAGGATTTCTATTTGCTTCGACCATCTTGCAATGTGGTACCCTGTGATGCTGAAGCCACCACCATGGAAAACCATCACCAGATGTGTTGCCTGGACTTAGAAGTTCCCGGCCTCCGAAACTGTAAGCAATAAATTTCATTTCCCTACAAATTACCCAGTTCAAGATATTTTGTTATAAGCGACAGAAATGAACTAATACAAAAAAATTAGTACCAGAGAAGTAGGGTGTTGCTTATAACAAATAGTTGAAAATGAGGAAACAGCTTTGGAACTGGGCATTAGGCAAAGGTTGGAGGAGTTTGGAGGACTCAGGAGAAGATAAAAAGACGAGGGAAAGTTTGGAATGTTTTTGAGACTGGTTATGTGGTTGTGACCAGAATGCTCTCAGAAATATGGACTGTAAAAACCATTCTCAGGAGGTCTCAGATGGAAATAAGAAAGCATTTATTGGAAACTGGGACAAAGATCACCCTTGCTATGAACTTGCAAGGAACTTGGCTGCATTCTGTTCATGCCCAAAAGTTTTATGGAATGTGGAGCCATAAAGTACTGACCCAGGGTATTTGGCAGAAGAAATTTCTAATCAGCAAAACATTCAGGAAGCTGCATGGCTATTTGTGGCAGCCTCCGTTGAGTTATGGCAGAAAAGGCATGAGATAAAACTAGAGTGTATAATTAAAACAGAAGCAGAGCATAAAGATTTGGAAATTTTGCAACCTGGCCATGTGGTAAAGAAGCAAAGCATTTTCAGGGGAAACATGCAATGGTGTAGCCCAGTGGCCCTTAGCTAAGGAGATTAGTACAGAGATAGGGATTATGAAGAGAAGTGAAAAAAGACCTTGAAGGCATTTCAGAGGCTGTATCTTCCATTACAGGCCCTGAGGCCTAAGGAGACAGAATGGTTTTGCGGAACAGGCCCAAGGCACCCTCCACAGTCTTGCTGCACAGGGCCACCTTGGGAAACTGTCTTGGCTGCTCCAGCTGTGGCTAAATTGGCCCCAGGTGTGGCTGGACCCACAGCTTTGGAGGATACAAGCCAGAAGCCTTGGCAGCATCCACATGATGTGAAGTTTGCAGACTAGCAGTATGCCAGAGCTGTGAAGGCTTGGGAGCCTCCACCCCAATATCAAAAGATGTATGGAAAAGCCTGGGGGCCCAGGAAGAGATCTGTCACAGGGGCAGATTGACTGGCATAGAGTCTTCATTAGAGTGATGCCAAGAGGAAATGTGGGGTCAGAGTTGCAGCAGAAAAACCTCACAAAGGCCATACCTAGTAGAGCTGTGAGAGTGGGACTACCATGGAGACCCCAGAATTATGGAGCTACTAGTGTGCAGTGCCAGCCTGCAAGAGCTGAAGCATGGCTTCAGACCAGGAAAGCCATAGCAGCAGAGCTGCCCAAGGACTGGGGACCCAACTTCCATACCAGTATTCAGAGGTCGTTGAATATGGAGTCAAGGTACATGGTTCACCAGCTTTGAGATTTGATGCCTGTCCTGCTGGGTTTTGGACTTGCTTAGGACCTTTTACCCCATTGTTTTGGCCTATTTCTCCCTTTTTAAACGGGAATATGTATCCTATGCTTGTCCCACCATTGTATCTTGGAAGTAAATAACTTGTTCTGATTTCACAGATGGGACTTTGAACTTTGGATTCTTGAGTTAAAACAAGTTAAGACTTTGGGGATGAAATGAATGTATTTGTATGTGAAAAGGACATGAATTTGGGGGGGGAAAGGGGGGAATGCCCTGGATTGAATGTCCCCCCCAAAACTTAATCCCCAGTGTAACTGTTGACGGTGGGAAATCCTATTCTGGTAATTCAAAGGTGGGGCCTTGAAGAGGTGATTGAGTTGATGGTTTAATGATGGTCATGGTCATGGTTCTGAGGGATTTAAAAACAGAGCATATGAGGAATTCTCTCTATCTGCTTCTGCCATCTCAAGATGTGATAACCTGTGTCACTGAAGCCACCACAAAGGAAGACCATCACTAGATATGTTCCTTGGACTTTGGACTTCTCAGCCTCTGAAACTGTAAGCAATAAATTTCATTTTCTTACAAATCACCCTTTTCCAGGTATTTTGTTATAAGCAACAGAAATGGACAAATACAATAGATATAGATATATGGAATCATTTTAATTCACCTGGAAGGAAAGGCAGCCCAGCCCCTCCAGAAGTGGGAGAACCTGGGCATATCACAGGGCTCCAGAGGAGGAACCTGAGGCAAGAAGACTCTCTTGATTCAGTCGCCCTAGCACTGGAGGCACCCTTGGTCATAATAACTGTGTAGGTGAGTGTATATTAAAGAGGCATAATGATTAAATAGTAAGGGAGACATCTCCTTTTTCCTCCTTATACTCTGAAAAACTACTGCTGCAACCAGCAGTGGCAGGGGCCGTGGTCATTCCAGCAGAGGACAGTGATGATCTCAGGGGGTGTGACACTTTGTGTTTTTAAGCACATGCTACAGCCAGAACAGCAACAAAAAAAATTCCACTTGGTGGATTGATCACATTCTCTGCTTTTCTCTCGACAAATTACACGAAAACAAGACGGGCCTCAAGAATGAGTGTGCACGGGCCGGCCCGGTGGCGCACTGCTATAGTGCGCCGCTTGGGAAGCGCGGCGGCACTCCCACCGAGGGTTCGGATCCCACATACAGACTGGTTCCCGCTCACTGGCTGAGCGAGGCGTGGGAGCAGCACCGAGGGTTGCGATCCCGTTGCTGGTCCCGGTCCGGTACGGGGGTGACACTGAGGGTTGCGCTCCGTTGCCGGACACGGAAAAAGACAAAAAAAAAAAAAAAAAAAAGAATGAGTGTGCATCCCGAGTCTTAATGGGGGTGGGATAAACTCCAAAGCATTGTCTGTAGAAAGGTGAGATTGAAATAAAAATCATCTAATTTAGACATTAAAGAGAAATGTGATTATAGCATAAAAATAGGCAAATAGATTAATGGAGCAGAAGGGTGAGTCCAGAAATAAACTCACGCATATACAGCAAATTGAATATTTACAAAGGCACTAGGTTAATTCAATGAGAAACATGAGTCTTTTAAACAAACGGTGTTGAAACAACTGGAAATATATATGGAAAAGAAAATAAACCATGACCCTACCTCACAGCATACACAAACATTGGTTTGACATAAATCATAGACAAAACATAAAAGCTAAAACTACAAAGATCCTAAAAGAAAACACAGGAAAATATCTTTGCAACCTTGGGGTAGGCAAAGATTTTTTCAGAACATAGAAAGAACTAACCATAAAAGAAAAAATTGATATATTGGACTTTATCAAGATTAAAAACTTCTGATCATCAAAAGATACCATTAAGGTAATAAAAATGGGAGCCAGATTCCAGTCTGGCATGTAAGTGCTTTTGAAGTTGTTGCTTCCTTCTCACAAAAAGCTGAACAAATTAAAAAGTCAACAACTCTTCTTGGATCACCAGAGAAGTGAGGTCACAAGGCAAACTGCTGCCCCCAAAATTGGAGAGACAGACAGGTGAATACAAAAAATTACAGCTTCCCAGAACAGAATCCACAAGGAGAAACCACCATGGAAACCAGTGCCAAGATAGGGAAAACCTGAAATGTAATTGATAAATTGCTGGAGGCTCAATGTGGACAACTCAGAGTTAAAACTCCAGGGGACCCAGTCATGGGGGGTGTCCCTACAGTTTCCTGAGTTTTACCTACAGGAGCTCTACTAGATCCTTGCAGTGAATATTAGAGAAAAATCCCTTCTTGCTTCTAGCAGGGAAAGGGGAAAAATATATTTTTAAATATACCAGAGCATTCTGTTCTTCTTAACAAAGACTGCCCTCAGGAGAAACTATGTTAAGGATCTTAAACTATTAGAGTTTTCTTCAGAGCCTAACCAGCCCAGGAAAGGGGAATACTCAACTCCAGCACACTCTAGCCATCCTGTGCCACTTAAGGTGTGGTGGTGGTGGTGAGGGGGGTACCTGGGAAGTTCTTGTGAAGTTCACAGTCCAGACTCAGGCTCATTAAATGACTGAGACCTAATCGAAGGACTATAGAATGCCTCACCTACCCCCACACCTTACCACCACATTACGAAAGGCCTATATACCTCAGTTCCTTTTACCCAGTACCTCATGTCCAACTATCAAGAAAAAATTACAAGGCGTACTGTCTTAGTCTGTTTTGGGCTGTTATAACAGAATACCCAACACTGGCTAGTTTATAATAAACAGAAATTGATTAGCATGTGGTTCTGGAGACTGGGAAGTCCAAAATTGAGGGGACTGGCAACTGATGTGGGCCTTCTTGCTGAATCATCCCATGGCCCCACCTCCCAACACTGTTGTATCAGGGATTGAGTTTCCAACACATGCTTTTTGGGGAACACATTCAAACCATGGTACATACTAAAAGCCAAAAAACACAATTTGAAGAGACAGAGCAAGCATTAGAACAGAACTCAGATATGGTGAATTATAAGACCAGGAATTTAAAACAACTATGATTAATATGCTAAAGGCTCTGACTGATAAAGTAGACATCCTGCAAGAACAGATGGGCAATACAAGCAGAGAGAAAGAAATTCTAAGAGAGGATTTTTTTTAAATGCTAGAGATCAAGAACACTGTAACAGAAATGAAGAATTCCTTTGATGGGTTCATTAGGAAACTGGACATGGCTGAGGAAGGAATCTGTGAGTTTCAATAGAGACTTTCCAAACTGAAAACAAAGAGAAAAATGACTGAAAAAAAAACAGAAGCACAACAGAATATCCAAGAACTGTGAGACAACTACAAAAGATATATCTCCTAGAAGATTACACAGGAGAAAACCTAAATTAACTTGGATATGGTGAAGACTTTTTAGATAGACTATCAAAGACATGATCCATGAATTGATAAGCTGAACTTTATTAAAATTAAAAACCTGTGCTCAAGGAAGACACTGTCAAGAGAACGAGTAGACAAACTACAGACTGGGAGAAAATATTTGCAAAGGACATGTCTGATAATGAACTATTATCTAAATAATACAAAGAACTATTAAAACTCAACAATAAGGAAACAAACAATCCAATTAAAAATGTGCAAAAGGGCCGGCCCGGTGGTGCACTGGATAGTGTGCCGCTTGGGAAGCGCGGCGGCGCTCCCGCCCGAGGGTTCGGATCCCACATATAGACCGGTTCCCGCTCACTGGCTGAGCGAGGCGCGGGAGTGACGCCGAGGGTTCGAGGGTTGCAATCCCGTTGCCGGTCCCCAGTCCAGTACGGGGGCAACACTGAGGGTTGCGATCCGTTGCCGGACACGGAAAAAGACAAAAGACAAAAAAAAAAAAAAAATGTGCAAAAGACCTGAACAGAAACCTCACCAAAGAAGATATAAAGATGTCAAATAAGCATATGGGAAGAAGCTCAATAACATGTCATTAGGAAATTGCAAATTAAAACAATGAGATGTTATTACACACCTATTAGAACAGAAAATCCAAAACACTAGCACCACTGTCTTCGTCTGTTTTCTGTTGCTATAACTGAATACCCGAGACTGGGTAACTTATTCTAAAAAAAAATATTTCTTAGAGTTCTAAGCCTGAGGGTCACATCTGATGAGGGCCTTCTTGCTGGTCATCCTCTGCAGAGACCCCAGGTGGCACAGAGCATCGCATGGTGATGGAGCTCACAGGAGATGGCCAAACTGACTTTTGTTATAGACCTACTCTCTTGATAACCCACTAATCTATTAGTCCATGAATGATCGATCCATTCAGGAGGGCAGATCCCTCATGACCCAATCACCTCCTAACTGTCCCACCTCTCAACACTGCTGTACTAAGAACCAAGTTTTCAACACATGAACTTTTGGGGGACACATTCAAACCATAGTAACCACCAAATGCTGGTAAGCGTATGGAGCAACAGGAAATCTCATTCATGCAAAATGGTACAGCCACTTTGGAAGGCAGTTTGGCAGTTTCGTACAAAACTAAGCATAATTTCTTACCATATGATCCAGCAATTGCTCTACTTGGTATTTACACAAATGAGTTGAAAATTTATCTTCACATAAAAACCCGCCCGCACACAAATGTTCATGATAGCATTATTCATAATTACCAAAACTTGGAAGCAATCAAGATGTCCTTCAGTAGGTGAATGTGTAAGTGAACTGTGGTACATCTAGACAATGGAATATTATTCAGCACTAAAAAAAAAAAATTAAAAGAGCTAGCAAGCCATGAAAACACATGGAGGAATCTTAAATGCATAGTACTCAGTGGAACAAGTCAATCTGAAAAGGCTACATACCATAGGGTTCCAACTGTATGACATTTTGGAAAAGGCAAAACTGTAGAGACAGTAAAAGGATCAGTGGTTCCCAGGAATTAGGGGAAAGGAGGGATGCATAGGCAAAGCACAGAGGATTTTTAGGGCAGTGAAACTGCTTTGTAAGATACTATAATGGTAGATACATGTCATCATATATTTGTCAAAACAACATTTATGCATTTGTACAACACCAAGAGTGAAACCTCTTGTAAACTATGGACTTTGGGTGATAACATGTCAATGTAGATTCATCAGTGTTTACAAATGTATCACTCTGGAGCCAGATGTTGAAAGTGGAGGAAGCTGTGCATTTGTGAGGCAGGAAGTATAGAAGTATATGGGAAATCTCTGTATCTTCTCAATTTTGCTCTGAACCTAAAAGTGCTCTAGAAAATAAAGTTTATTAAAAATTCAAGCCAAAACTGAGAGAAAATATTCTTAATACATATATTAGATAAAGAACTTCTATCATATAAAGAACTCCTACAGGGCCAGCCCGGTGGCGCACTGGAGAATGCGCCTCTTGGGAGTGTGGCGGCGCTCCCGCCGAGGGTACGGATCCCATGTGGAGACCAGTTCCCGCTCACTGGCTGAGCGTGGTGCAGGCGCAACACCAAGGGTTGCGATCCCATTACCGGTCAGTAAAAAAGACAAAAAGGAAAAAAATAAAAATAACAAAAAATATAGAACTCCTACAAATCAAAGGATAACACAATTAAAATAAGCAAGAGACTTGAATAGACATTCACAAAATTACATGCAAGTGGCCAATTAGCACACGAAAAAGTATTCAACATCGTTTGTCATCAGGGAAATGTTAATTAAAACCACACTGAAATTCCAGTTCACATCCACTAACATGGTTAAAATTAAAAAGACTGATGACGTAAGCGTTGACAAGGTGTGGTATAAGTGGAACTCTCATACATTGCTGATGGGAGTATAAAATGATACAGCCACTTTGGAATACTGTTTGAGATGTTCTCATAAAATTACACACCCACCTAATGATCCAGCAGTTCCACTTCTAGGTATTTACCCAAGAAAATGAAAAAATATGTTCATGAAAAGACTTGGCCAAGGATGTTAATAGCAGTTTTATTCCTAATAGCCAGGAACTGGAAACAAACTCAAATGTACATCAACAGGATTATGATTTTAAAATAATTGTGGTACACTTACACAATGGAATATTACACAGTAATAAAATGGAAATGAACTACTAATACAGCATCATGAATCTCTACAAAAACCTGCACATAACATTGAATGTAAAAAAAAAAACAGATACAAAAAGTACATATTGTATAATTGCATTTACATGACTTTCGAGAGCAGATAAACTAACCCATGGTGATATAAATCAGAACAAGATTGCCTATGGGGGAAGGGAGATTGACTGGAGGAGGGCGTGAAGGAACTTTCGGGGGGCGATGGAATATCCCACATCTTGGTTGGGGTGTTGCTACATGGATACATACATTTGTCAAAACTCATCCAATTGTTGACTTAATAGCTGTGCATTTTGCTATATGTAAATTTTACTTCCATAAGAGAGAAATATGACCATATAGTTACCCTCAGCTGGCCAACCAAGACATACCATCCACAGCTTTTTTGCTTTTACCCCCTGATGCCTAGAAGAGTGTCGAGAACACAATGAGTGCTCAGTGCATGTTCAAGGAAAGCTAAACAAATGACCCATTGTTTTGGCAGTTTACAGACATACAAGGAGACGCTCAGGTAGCTTCTGTTAGGTGAGCATTTAGTTTCCTACAGGTAACTGTACAGAGAGAAGGCTCTTCCTCCTGTGCTTTTCTTAGATTGTCAACCATCACTCCAGTTTTGAGTAAATTAACTTTCTTTGGCAGTCAATGACATGTTTGTGTGCATGTGTGTGTCGCCACAGAATAATTAATTGTCTAAGGTTGTTGTCTTCTGTGATAGAAACTGTCTAAATTGACTAATTATTTTTAAAAATTTATCTTATCTTGTAAATGTATTATAAAATCAAACTGAAAACTAAATCATAAGTACTTTTGAGAAAGACATCTTTGTACAATTAATGGTTTTAAGATAAGTTCCCCTCAGAAAGAAAGAAATGAATGCAAATTTATTCCATTTTGTGTATTTTTTGTTCCCAAGATTATTCCTAAACTAAAGCATTTATTATGAGAAATGTTTTCTTGACTGGTAATTGTACAGTTTTTGGAAAAGTAAAAGGTTATATAACCCTTACTACATAACTATAACTCATTTGGGGCTAATGTGGGGAAAAAATTATTCTCCTTAGATGTACCTCATTAAAATGAAATTATTTTCAATACTTAAATGTGACTTGAAATAATAAATTTTTTAAAGCTTCAGTTAAAAAAAAGCAGATGGCAGACAAAGATGTGTATTGAATTCTTCCTATGAAAATATGTCTAAATTCCACATGAAAGTGGAGCAAATGGTGATGTGTAAATGTTAATATTTACATATCAGAGCTGTATTTTCCAAGAATGATTTGCTTTAGATTAAGCAAAAATTACTCAGAAAAATCTTGGATCTTTCTAAAAATGAAAGTAATTCCACTTCAAAAGCCAGAAGATTCAACAACTTCCAGATTAAGAAATGGAGTCCCAGTTAATTTGAAAAGATGATTGGAAAACTTTTATTGGAGTGTACAGCTAGCATAAAAGGAAACTTCTGAACCACAAGTCCTGATTCTCTACTTTCAAGTTGAGGCCACATTCCTGTGCCCAGGCCGTCATGGAATGGCCTACTCCATTAAAATACATCTGGTTTAAGTTTCTGCCATATGTGATAAATCAATGCATAACAGATAATAAATTTGGAAGACTATTCCTATAGGCTTTGGTTTATATTCTCTTAGCCTCTGCAAATCTGATGATTTTTCCATTTTATGTTATAATAATAAGAGAGAGTCCAAAACAGAGAATGTACCTTGGAATTAAGAGTTTATCTCCAAAGGCAATCAGCAGGAAACCTGAAAGGACCCATCTCTGTTATTGTGTCTTTATGAGGTTTGGAAAATTGTCCCCACCCTTTCATGGAGCTGGACTTCTTATGCTACAGTCCTTTTTATCTAACTATTTTTACTAATTGAGAATTATTACTGAAGTATAATGGGCATATTCTCTATTTGGGTTATTCAGAAATTTATTCTTGGGCCGGCCCGGTGGCGCACTGCTACAGTGTGCCACTTGGGAAGCGCGGCGGCGCTCCCACCGAGGGTTCGGATCCCACATACAGACCAGTTCCCGCTCACTGGCTGAGCGAGGTGCAGGGAGCAACACCGAGGGTTGTGATCCCGTTGCCGGTCCCGGGCCGGTACGGGCGCGACACTGAGGGTTGCGATCCGTTGCCGGTCATGAAAAAAGACAAAAAGGAAAAAAAAAAAATTTATTCTTTTATTTTAGTACAAATATTAAAAAAACCAAGCACCATTTTGTTAGTTAAAACAAGGCAACCAGTTATGAGAAGGCAGTTTAGAATAGCGGTGTGGATTTGCCCACCCTGTTATTTTGAGGCGACTTATGAGAATGCTTTAAATGTCTATCTTCTTAATCTATAAAGTGATAATAATGATGATAACTTCCTCAGAGGGTTGTTGTGAAGATTAAGTGAGATGATACTTAAAAAATACTTAGCACAGTACCTGATACATACAGAGTTTATGAGGGCATTTGCTAATAAACACATTGTGAATTTACCTACAATTCTCCTAATTTCCAGGATTAAAGCTAATATTACCATGACTGAAGCCCTATAGGAGACACTATTCCATAGCGTATAATTAATAATGGACATCGGGATAGTAATTCTTACTGTCTTTACTTTTATTAGCTTCATCGCATTTGATATGTGTCTGTCTTCTCCATCAGATGCTGGGTTCTTTGAGAACAGGGTCTATGTCTTATGTCTCTTTGAATTACTGAGTCTGGTGTTTTGTAGACTCTTGATAAGGGAATAATGTATAAATGAACATGCATGCAAATACACTTAAAACATTAATTTAACATTTGACTTATTTTGTGGTTTTAAGTAATGGCAGAGCATAATTTCTTTTAACTCTCCTGGGTCTGATAAAGCAGCATAAATATTATAGCTACCAATAAAAGGACAAAAATTTTGTTTACTTTTCAAAGAGTTTAGGCATTTTATATTTGTGCTACCTATTGGACATCTAAAGGGAGGGGTAAATAGGGAGTTGGACATAAGTTTGGAAAAAACTGGGAGCTGTCAACATACGGACGGTACTTAGAGCCATGTGACTGAAAAAGATCCCCCAGGGAGAGGGTATAAATTAAGAGGGAAAAAAGGTCCTAACACTTAGAGTTAGGATTGATGATGAGAAGCCACAAGACGTAGAGTTAAAAACTCTAAAGTCCACCATTCCAAAACTTAGAGTTTGGGTTGATGATGAGAAGCCACAAGATTGAGCTGAAGTGGGTCAGAGGGTCAGGGAAATTAGAACCAAGACAAAGCCAGTCATCATATGTCCAGCACTCATTGTCTTTAGCTCTTTTCATCTCACGCTCAGTTCCTCACAACTATCTGAGGGCTTTTTTCCAATTTTGGCGAGCTGTTTGGATCCACATCTCTAGTTTTCCTAACTGAACCCCTGCTTTTCATGACCCTCACTCGATAATTCTTGATTTTGCCTGTGTCTTCACATTTGGCCCACTTGTAACTCTAGGACCTAGAGTCTAGGTCAGGATATCCCTTTGCCAGCCTCAGCTGACATCAGCTATATTGTACTTGCCCCTTCTTCCCCACCTTACTTGCCATCCATTCCACTGGAGGAAGAGGACGGATGGCATTTCTTGATGTTCTTGGCTTCAGACACCCTGATTCAGTTTTCAGGTGAGTGTCTTGCACGCCCTTAAGCCTATACCGAGCCCCACTTTCCTGGACTTCCTCCTTGCCTGAGTATTATATTCTTGCTCCAGCTCTGGGAATTTGGTCACTTTGGACAAACATCCTGTCCTTTCAGCCAGTCCCCGAGTCTCTGTATCTCTGCACAGCCTCGCACCTGCTGTACTCCAAGTGCAGTGGCTGGTGCTCTTGCTGTGAACCCTCAAGCCATTTTAACCAAATTTGGAGGGAAAACAAATCTTTGTAACCCAGCCTAGTATATTGTTCAAGCTTTTTACCATATGGTGATCTCAAAGTGTCCGGAAAATATATATTTTTTGGAATAGAGGTGTATTAAGATGTGAAATTCAAATGCAAGTGTACTTCAAAAAGTTCATGGAAAAATAGAATTAAAAATTAGTATAAATCTTTTCATAAGTTCACGGAAAAATAGAATTAATATAAATTTTTTCATGAACTTTTTGAAGACCCCTCATATTAAATTCTCAACTTAACAATTTGTAGTTGCTTCCAGCAACCATGTGCTAAATCAGTAAGAATTTCTTGAGGTGGTGCTAAGGAGACTAATTAGCGAACAACACCGATATTTCCCCTAGGGTCTGTGGTATATAAATTAGTAGGAGGAGAAGCAGTCTGAAGATAATGTATAAGTTCTACAACTCTTTTTAAAGGGCTATTATTTGAGGGATCCACAATCATTGGTCGGTCCCTGGTTAGTCTAAATTCTTACTAAATAGGGTTAGGAATGTTTAGGGAAATGAAGATTAAAGTCTATTTATAAGCCATTTGAAGCCTGATTTTCAAGGCCCCTACACAACTAGATCTCTAGAAACAAAGAATTTCAGAGTTCTAGTTTTTCTATTTGTTTTGGCTGATTTAGCACAGCTATTTTCTTTACTTCAATCCTTCAGTTAATAACGGGTAGATGTATGCTAAATTTCTTTCTGATTTTTATTAGATAAGTTTACTTTTTATATGTAATTGTATCTTACTGATTTTTTTTTTCCTTTTTGTCTTTTTTTTTTTCGTGTCCGGCAACGGATCGCAACCCTCAGTGTCACGCCCGCCAGTGAGTGGGAACCGGTCTGTATGCGGGATCCGAACCCTCGGCTGGAGGGCCGCCGCGCTCCCAAGCGGCGCACTGTAGCAGTGCGCCACCGGGCCGGCCCTATCTTACTGATTTTTATGATAGAACACAATATTTTATTCCACAATATTTTTTTTTTCTTTTTTTTTAAAAAGATGACCAGGGATCTTAACCCTTGACTTGGTGTTGTCAGCACCACACTCTCCAAGTGAGCCACGGACCGGCCCTTATTCCACAATATTTTATTGTGAAACATTCAAACAATAATTACATTCTTAATACAGAAATTAAGAAATAATTTAGAGGGGTTGGCCCGGTGGCGCACTGGATAGTGCGCCACTTGGGAGGCGCGGCGGCACTCCCACCCGAGGGTTCGGATCCCACATACAGACTGGTTCCCGCTCACTGGCTGAGCGAGGCGCGGGGGCAACACCGAGGGCTGCGATCCCGTTGCCGGTCCCGGTCCGGTGCGGGGGCGACACTGAGGGTTGCGATCCGTTGCCGGACACGGAAAAAGACAAAAAAAAAAAAAAAAGAAATAATTTAGAAAGTGAAAGTTCTCAGAAGTCCTCCCTCTTCTAATATAATCCCATTTTAATAGTTTGGTGTACATTTTTTTGGATTTTTTTTTGTGTGTTATAAAAGTGGAATCATATGGTACATATGGCTGGGTAACTTGATTTTTTACTTAATATATCTTTGATATCTTTCCATCTTGTAGCCTATCTCATTCTTTTTTACAGATATATGTTGTAATACTATATGAATATACCCAAAATTTATTTATACCAAAAAGTGGGTTATTTTTAGTTTTTTACAAATACAAGGAATACAAAAATTAACATCTATGTACATATATCTTTGTGTACTTGTGTGAGTACTTCTATAGGATGCATTCTTGAAACTGGATTTCTTAGGCTAGAAGATATACATAATTAAAATTTTGCAAGATAACTACCAAGTTGTCTTCTTAAGAGATTGCCTCATTTTTCATGCATATCAATAATGCAGGTGATACCGGTGTTCATAAATATTGACCTACAATGAGTATTATGATCACTTTAACATGGTGCATAGAAAATTATATCTATTCAAATTTGCATTGTATAAATGTTATTGTACTGTTTAACTTAATATTATTTGTTAAACATATAAAGCGGGTATTTAAAAATTGTAGTTATAGAGCCAGCCTGTGGCTCACTTGGGAGAGCGTGGTGCTGACAATACCAAGTCAAGGGTTGAGATCCCCTTACTGGTCATGTTTATAAAAAAAAAAAAAAAAATTGTAGTTATCATCACTTAAATTCATACTAAAAGTATCTTAGAAGCAATACACACACACACTCACACACACACACACACGCACACATTTAAAGCATGTATACTACATTGTGTCAAGTGCTGGGGCCTCTACAAAGATAAAGAATGACTGGTGTTGAAAGATGAATAATGGCATGGTGTCCTCAAGCTACTTTCACTCTGATGGCAGGGTGGGAATGTATTTGCATACTACTAATCCAACTAAGTGAACAGAAGAGAAAGGTAGATGCTAAATGTGGTCTGAGAATAGAACTAGTCAAATTTCAAGTTTCAATTGTAATGTCAAGATTAGTGTATTGCATTTTAAACTTTTACTTAGATCTTAGTGTGTTTTGACAGAACTCTAAAAATCAACACACGAATACAATTCCACTTGCTGAAAGTCCACCAAGAGCAAACTTTCCAGTTGGTCATTATTTTTTCTTAGGCAGTGGCAGCATTAGCACCTGATGTGGGTTCTTCTGACCCAAGATCATTCTTGTAGTATTTAATATCAAAGATAACAACCTGGTTGCTTCTCTATTCTTTTCCACTGCAGGGCTCTCCATCTTCTGCATTTGTTGATGGAAAAGGTTTTTTTCAGTAGCATGAATGGCATGGTACCTGTGGGTTGTGTTTGTGACACTCCCTTGTATTGCAGTTTGCATTCACTATGAGTCAAGCCGTAAGCTAAAAGTTGGGCTGAGGATATAACCAAACCTAATGAAATGGCCAAGCCAGGGAATGAATAGGTTGGCAATTAGTTAAGAACTGGATCATGTAGAAGAAAAGACAGCTGCATTGAGAACAGGCCCACAGTAGTCTCTTAAATTTTAGAAAAGGGTCAAATGAGGGCAGCTAATGTGTTGAAGTCCAAGAGTAAAGACTGGTAGATAATGATGTATACATGCCAAGAAGTCATGGAATTGGAAATCCACTAACTATGAACATCAATACCATTCTAGAACAAGGAGTAATTATAATCAGGTCAGAGAAGGAGTCAATATTGCAGAGGGACACAATAAGGTGAGTTAGGCCACCCACCCATCATTTCCTAACAGGATAGTATGACAAGAGGGTTCATTTGCAGCTACCTTTAAACCATCTTATTCCATAAGTGGCAGTCTATAATTCTTAAGGAACCACAATCAATTCTGACTTTATAAGAATGACCTATGAAACATGTTTATTTAAAAAAAATGGTAAAACAAAAATTTTCTACAGAAAGACTAGAAATCCTTAGAGAATATCTATTTTAGGATGTAACACATAAAACCTTAGTATTCTAGGCTGATCAGAATGGTTCTCCAGATTCACCTAAATTATAAATTACTTTTTAATATGTTATTCAATGTATATTTAAATGTTTGTTTTTATGGAGTATAAAATGTTAATGACTCAGCAGATGGATACTGCAGGGATTTCCAAATCTTGATTTAGCCTAAAATTTAAAAAAAAAAAAATTTAATATGGGTGGGATTTGGCAGTTCTTTTAAATTCTTTACTAAAAAAAATTTCTACAAACTGTGTAAGATAAGAAATGTCTTTACTTTCCACTCTGTCGCCTCACAAAAAAACATTTTAGCATCATGCTTAAGTGGAAAAAATTTAAATGTCCACAAAGGCAGTTTGAGCAAACTGTAACTTGATTTAAATATTTTGCACTCTTCATCTGTACTTTCCCACTAGGATCTTCCAGCCATCTTTCCCATAGGAATTTCCACTTTAGTTCTGAGATTTGATAGAAACTATCTATTTCTTGTTAGTTTCCAGGACGATTTTTGGTGTTCTAAATCCCATGTCTTGCAGTAAACATTCTGAAAGAAAAAAAATCTGCAAAGGTTTGTTTGAATGGAATAAACTTTCTTCATATTAGAAAACTAAAAGCCAGTAATTATTAAATTATACTTTATTTTATACTTGAAGATGATATCACAATAATATCTCCATTTACATACTCCATTATTAACTATAAAAAAAAGTTTTTCATGATGCAGTGGAATGAAAACTTTAATTCATTTTTTTGGCTTTTCAAATACATGTTAGTTCATTATTTTCATAAAATGCACTAACAGATGTTAGGCAGAATGTGGTCACATCTGGGATATATAAAATACCATTCCAAGTCTCCATGGGAGAGAAATAGCAATATTGTTTAGTTCTCCCCCAAAGTTTTTCTAACTAGCCCATCTCGTTTAACCTGTTTAACTGCTTTAGGCTGAACACTTAGTGAATAAGAGTAGCACCAATTATTCTAGTTGTGAACATAAAAAGGAACTAAAACACCAAGGGAAGAGTCATGAACAGGAATACACTATGCTGAAATACAAATAAAACTTCACTAAAGCTTGTGGTTAGAGCTATATATATATATTTTTTAGCTGAAGAGGTTGTAAATCTTAAGTTGCCTGCTTCCTGAAGCCACCTTGAATTATAGGTCTCTTTAGGCCTTTCTGCAATGTCCCTACCTGGCTCTTTCAAAGAAAGCATGACACATCTGAAAGATGGCAAATAAAGATCTTGGTAGAGAATATATTTGACAATATTAAGTATATATAGAGATGGTGGTTAAATTCCAAGCTATTCCAGTCTTCTAAACTACTTTTTACTTTTAATTTTGTTTTGTTCTTTTATCTTTTTTTTTTTTTTCTTTTTTTAAAAAAGATGACCGGTAAGGGGATCTTAACCCTTGACTTGGTGTTGTCAGCACCACACTCTCCCAAGTGAGCCACGGGTTGGCCCTGTTTTGTTCTCCTAAAGCAAGTTTTCTAAGAAAACAAAAACAAAACTGCTGGTTTCCTATCAATGGATCAGGTTTATAGACTATTATATTTAGCATCATCTCCAGCTTCTTGAAAATAGACCACACTGAAGGTTGGAATAAATGCTGAGAACAAGCTCTGGAGATGTTTGTCTCATATACTACTTACTCACTAGACAGAAGGAAGGATTTGCAGTGTATGTAGCACGAAGTGGTAAGGCAGGTATGGCATAATGGAATGTCTCCTGCAGTTGGAGTCAAATGACCAAGGTTTGAACCTCAGCTCTGCCACTTAATAACTCAATGTCTGGGAGAGTCACTGAACCACGGAAGTCACATTTCCCTCATATATAAAGTAGGAGTAATATTTTGGAAAATTGTTCTGAAGATTCAATGAAATAATGGATCTAAAACTGTTCTATAAACTGTAATACATACATGGCTTAGTATTAACAGGCTATTGGTGGCCTGCAGTCTTCATCTCAGACAAGCAGATACCAATTAAGTACTTGAGCATGGCTGAAAGGAAATGCATGTGGTGGATACAGAATAGGCAGGTGTGAATTTCCATTTAAGACACTATCTAAATAGAGAAAGCCTGTGGAGTGACTAAATGTAATGTTAGTAGAAATTTTTCTTGTTGAGTGATGAAAGTGAGGGAAACCAAGCTCATATGTGTTATTCTATTTCATATACACACTGGGATCAAGGAATACCAGTCTTTCATCCTCTTAACACTTATTTATTGAGTGTATACCAAATGCCAAGCATTGTGCTAGTCTTTAGGTATATGGTTGTGAACAAGATTTCTGCTTTCATGGAACTTATGTCCTAGCCACATTTATATTTTTATTCCAAGCACTTAGCAAAGTGCTTGGCACATACTAGATGCTCAATAAAAATTGGTTGAGCTGAATTAGTCTCTCTAATTTTGTAGCATGACCATAGCAGAAATCCAGAAAAGAGGTGAATTTTTGTGATCACTTAGAGATGTCCACACAATTCATCATGTGATTAACCTAGTACTACTTCTGAAGTCTTGAGAAAAAAGGAAATTTTTAACTAGAGTTCATTTAGTTATCTACCTATGATACTTGTACCATGTAGTGTTAAGTTAATGTTCTACTTGAAATATGAATATGACTTCCAATTAGTACATTTAACATGCATGCAGACTGTTACTAGAAAATGTTTTCAGGGTGATATCCTTTATGTCAGGTCAAATGTTAAGTCACTATATATACATTGACTATGAAGTTTACATTTATTTATTTTTAAATTTTTTATTGAATCATAACTGATTATACATATTTTTGGGGTTCAACGTTGACATATCTTGATCAAATTAATATTACCAGCATATATTGTTACAAATTGTACTTATTCTTTATGCCCCTTGTCCAATCTCTCCCTACCCCCTTTTCCCTTCCCCCTCCCCCCTCTGATAATCCTAAATTTCTTTTCTCCTTCTGAAAGAGTAATGATTACTCTGTTGATCTTTTGCTTAGGTGATCTGTCCAATGTTGAGGGGTTTGTTCAGGTCCCCCAGTATTATCGTAGAGCAGATGCTGCTTCTGTCACTCGGGAATGGGCTTTGTGGAGAGAGACATCCTCTTCTTTTCTTTGGTCTCTGCTGGTGACTCACCTTATGTCAATGCACTCCAGTGGCTGGCTGACCATCTGTGTGGTGGTTGTGGTGTCCAGCCTCTTTCACTACAGCCATGGCTTATTGTGGTGGCTGTGGTGGGCCACATGGAGGTGATGTTTTTGGCATGCTCCTTGGCGCTGGAGTGTGCCTGGTTGTGGGGGGTGGTCCAGTCACCAACCCCATACCTCAGGTCCCTGGGCCAGGCCCATGGCGCTGGTGGTGTGCCTGGGCTGGAACTAATTTTTTGTCTTGTTTACCTCTAAAATGGAGGAATTTCCTGTGGGGACCAGTACTTGAGCACTGTGGTTGAGCTAAATTGCTGCTTTGCTGCTGATTCCCTAGGGAAGGCTTTTTGTGCAGCTCAGGTTTTAATGGTTGACTTTATAGGTACTTCCAGATCTGGTGAAATCTGGCACACCTGGGTTGTAGAAACACTGGTCTGGACCTGAGTCTTTTCATCAAACTGCACCCCTTACAGTTCTATATTCCTGACTGTTCCTGCACTGACTGGGGGTGGGGGTGGGGGCAGATCAGCTGTCCTTGCTGTGCCCCAGTGTTCTCCTGGTGGGCCCATTTCCCCCACTGTCCATGCTCCAAACACTTCTCATGGGATGGGCTGTGCACCAGTCCCTTGCAATGACTCACTGGCCCCTGAGTGGCTCTTTTTTTTCAGTCGTTGTGGCTCCTTGCTCCTATGTGGGTCCACAGGAACCTGATTAGTGTTCTTGCTGGCCTGGGGAACACCAAGGCCCTTTTCTCCCCTACCACCTCCAAGCAACTCCATCCGAAGGGCACAGATATGGCTTTTGCCAGTTCCTCCTCTGTGGGCTCAGCAGCTCCAGCCTTAAAGTGGCCCCTGGCATGAAATGGTCGGAGTGATTTTTCTTTCTTTCATCATGGCTTCTCCTGCCTTCATGTACTCCGTAGGTCTCTCCTCCTCTCTAGCGGTCCCAGCTTGGCTGTTGTTGCTTTTTTATAGTTATAAATTTGTTGATTTGTGGGAGAGGATGACGCTGGGGATTGTCTATTCTGCCGTCTTGACTGGAAGCCTTTCTCATTCAACATTTCTTCTTTTATTTTTCTTACAACTTCTTGGGCTTTGCCATCATTTCCAGCTGTGATTACACACATGCCGAGTCTCACCAGTTGCCTGGCCATGGAGTATCCAATCCCATCCATCCCTCCTGTCATAATGGCTACATGGTCGGGTTGTGGGGGGGGGAAACTTGGGTTGGTGGACAAGGTCTCTTGGATGCCCCCTCCTTCCTTCCCAGGGCTAGGGGTGTGTGAAGCTGGGTGCTCAGTCATGGCCAAACTCCCAGCAGTGGGCAGAGCCCCCTGGGGTCTGGAGCACCAGGTGTGCAGGTTTCAGGGGACCTGGCCATTCCCCAGGGGGAACCAGGCTTCTTGGGATTAGACCCTGGCCCACTGCAGGCAGGAGGCTGCAGGGCTGCAATACAGCCACATGCACCAGGAGGGCTGGTCTGGGCAGAGGCATGACAGGGCTGCCCCAGAGGGTAGGAGGAAGAGGAGCCTACATTGATTTAATACACAATTTAAACAAAGGAGAAGACAATGTAAAGTTCCTTCTATTTACATGACAGTCAACTCTTCACAAGCAGAGAGAGTTTATTTCTGAAACTGTAATTTTCTTGAAATCACTCAAGAGAACCAGTGCTATGGAACAAACCTTGTTGGAGTTTTTTTCATCGCATCTAGAAACCAAGTGGTGGGGTCAGGGTGGTTGACATTGGTATTGTTCACCAATATCCCCACTTCTGAACTCAGTTCAAGAACTCAAGTTCCCTTGCACATGTGTGGGACGATGTAACTAGTTCTGGGCAATGAAATGTGATCACTGATCTTTTTCCCTTCCAAGTTAAGTCTGAAAAATTTCGAGGGATTCTTCAGTCATTTTCTTTCTCTGAGAATGAGTTACTGTGTTCCAGGTGATACAACTACAATGTGGTGAAGTCTCTGTCAGTCTGGTTCCTGGAGTGACCGTAAAAGAGTGAGTCTGATTCACATGAAGCATGAGCAAGCAATAAACTTCTGATATATTAAGGCATACAGATTTGGGGGATGTTTGTTACTACAGCATAACATAACCTTTCCTGATTAATATAGTTAGGGAGGATCTATAGTACTCTCAGTGCCAAGTTTGTAAGAAATAAAATAGATAAAATGAGTTCCATTAATTTGTCAGTAGTGTCCTTCATATTAAGATTGTTAGCTTGAGGTCTAGCTTTTTAATTACACTTAATCCAGATATCCCATAAGTTTTCCATTTATCCACATATTCTCCTGTGAATCTTTTTTAAGTACTATATTTAACTTTCATCCATAAAGTTTCTGTGCCTTGTACGAATGATCGCTTTTCTCAGCATCAGTTAAATTGCTTAATCTAACCACACATCATGATTTTCAAAAGCATTTTAATTAGAGCAAAAGATTCTAAATTATGCACGTCCTGTCTTCCTTTACTTGAACTACACATGCAGTTGTCATGAATGAAGAAGGGAGATGCTTCTGCTACTGCACTGTCTCTACAAAGTGGACTCTCACAAGGAAGGAGAAGTAGAGCTTTTCTGATGATTTTAATTTTTGTTTTTTTCCATATTGGAGGATGAGCTTGACCTTGAAGAGCTTGTAGAATCAGAATTGTCATTCCTTATTTAAAGGTACGGATAGTAGGTGAGTTTTCAAGCCAATGGAGGATAATGCTTTGCTCTTGTTTACTTTGATGGATTGTTAAGTAGCATACAAAATGTGTTGTCTTTAATATTTTCACACCTGTCTTCTTTCTTTTCACCTATCCAAGGCTATCTAAGATCAGTTCAAATCCTTGCTCCTCAGGAAATCGTCCCTAAACACACCACCTGGAATTGATATTTTTCTTTTTCAAATTCATATCATTTATTTGGAATCGCTTAGAGAGTTTTAGAGAGTTCAAGATCTGGAAAGGACCTAACAATCATTCAACACAATCCTCTCATTTTGCAAATAGGAAAATAAAGTCCAGAGGATTTATGTAATCTACTTAAGTCACACAGTTAGACGCACATTGGAGCCTATAAACCTAGTTTGCCCAATTCTCCCTGCAGTCAATTCCTTTATGCCACAAGTGCCTTCACATTTACCATCTGACACTGTTGGTTACTTTTTTGAGAGAACTTGACATCTCACCAATACATCTTGAGGTCAGGGAACTTTCATTTTGTTATTTGTTCAGCTCTTAATTTATACACATTAAGCACTGAATAACTTCTTGTAGGCTAACTGGTCGTGTTTTAGGTAATGATTGCAAGTACTTAATCCATTACCTCGTATATCCTCAGGTTCAAAAGCTAATACTGGAAGGGGCCAAGGAGGTAAACAAGAGCTGACGAAAAGTCAGAATGCTAGAAGACGTCTAACAATATACTGTACTTCGAGTTCAAGGTCATTTTCCCTGGAATAATGAGAGCTTACAGGTTTACTCTGCAGGAATGAGAAGGGTGTGTTTGCTGGACGGGGGTGGCAGGGTGCCGGAATTCAGGTGAAGCTCTGGGGGTGAAAGCCGAGTCAGGATTTCTGCCGGCTGGGACGGGTGGAAGACACGACGTCACGGGAGAGCGGTCTGCACCCGGGCCCCCGCAGCCGGCCAGGGCGGCGCACTGGCGGGGCCGAGCACGGGCTGAAGAGCTCCCGGGGCGGGAACGTGGAGTACGAGGCGGCGCCGTCGTCCGCGGGCGTGGCCGGGGGCTGCGTCGGCCGCGGT
>NW_007730900.1:149312-155190 GCF_000696425.1 Galeopterus variegatus | reverse complement strand
GGGCCCCGGCGCCGGGGGCGTGGGGGGGGGTGTGGGTGTCCGCGGGGGTGTGAGGGGAGATGGCGCCCCCCACCCCACAGTTGCTCTCGGGGCCGGGATGGCGGGGGAGGCGGCTTCTCATTGTTTCCCCTTCTTCGAGGGCCTTGGGGAGGAGGGTGAGCCCGATTTGCGGGGGACCCAGTCGGCGAAGCCCCGAGACGCCTTCCTCCACAGCACAGCCCGCGCTGCCCCCTCAGCGCGGAGGCCCCGGCCTCGCTGCTGCCCCACTCCCGAGGCAGACGGAGGGGAAAGCGAGCTGTTTTTCTGGGCTTTCCCTCGCAGCCGGGGACGTGTGTCTGCACCGTGGGGCTGGGGTGGGGCTGGAGTCGGGGTTCCTTGTGGGGCGAGGAGACCCCCCCCTGTTTCGGACATTCCTGCAGTGCCGCCTCCCGCCCGGAGTATCTGTTGCTCGCTGAAGCCGCGAGCTTACCCCGGAGCGGTGTGGGGGAGGGGGCCGGGTCTGTTTCTGCTGGAAGCTTCGCGGTTTGAATCCCGTATTTTAAACGCTGAGATCCTTGGTACCCGGTGTCGCCGAAGAGCCCTCGTCTGGTTGTCAGGATCATTTCCCTCCTACAGAAGTCGTTTTCCTGTTCCTAGAGATGCTGTTAGTAAAAACCGGTCTCTCAAACTTTGAGATTCGTTGCGATTATTTGCCCAGTAAGACCAGTTCTAGGCTCACCTCCTTGAAGCCCCTTTGGGTATCTTTTCCGAGGCCGTAGGAAGTTCTTGAGAATGTGTGCCTCTGCGTTGCAAAATGGTTTTGAGAATGTCAGGTTTCTTTGAGGTGTGTAAAGAAATTTGTTTGCTGTAAAAAGGATAGATACGCATTCAGCCTTTTAGTTATTTTAAAAATTACTGTTACTTTAAAAATTAAAAAATCGAGACGTGGTTTCAGTGTTTTGAACTGAGGATTATGTTTAAAACTAAGGTATGAGCGATTTGCGTTACATAATCTGCTTCTAGTAGATGGAATACTTAGTGTAATTCGTAGATAATCAATCTGCTTTGCATTTGGTGTAATTATTGAATATTTTAATAACTTAGATTGGTGTTAGATCTTGGTTCTTAAAGTGAAATTTGATTCTTTGATATATGAAGAACTTACATGGCAGCAATATAATTCCTGGTTATTCCTTTTTTCTCTTGAAATTTCTGCTTGTCACAATCAACAGGTATCTTTTAAAATCTTGATTGTACACTTAACCTACTTTTTAGTAAAATAGTGGGTAATTATGTAAGACTCCCTTTTTCCAGGGGTAGCACAGCAAGTATGGCCCCCTCAGTTTTTCTAAGGATTTTAGTTATTTCCCTCAGGTACCCTAGTGAAATCCACATTTGAGGTTAATTATAATACATGGAGAATTCACGAGAGAAAATTTCCTGAGTCAGAGTAGTCCGTTTGAATGTTTTAAAAATAAGCTAATGGTCCTCAAAAGCGTTGCATAGAAAAATTTCAAATTAGAATCATTAACATAAGGTAAACAATGCAGATGTTCATAATACTGGGAATTTTGAGTTTTCCTCTCCCTGTGTGGAGCACTCAGCTAGCTCCCAAGTTTTAGTGGATAGAAATGTAGACCAGGTCAGCAAACATGTTTGGAATTTCATGTGCCTGTTACTGACCTTCAGTTTGTGGTGTCAGATCTATCTCTTTAATCTGGTTTTATTCATGATTTGTGTCTATATTATGCAGTCTTTGGAATAAAGATGATATGTACCTAGGGGATAATATATAACCAGATGTTTCGGTGACAGTTTCATTTCTGTACATTATCAAAGAAGCATAATTCCTTCCAGCAAGAGAAATGAGTTAACATTAAAATGCACTTTATTAAAATTATGGCTGTGTTTCTAGTATGACTTAAAGCATTTCATAGTTTTGTAATGACTCATTTATTCTGGAGAAACTAAAAATGCATCACAGTTTGTAGTTTTTTAAAAAGGAAAAATCTGTGAGATTACACTCTGCACACATACAGATCTACAATTGATTTTTTTTTTTTTTCCCCTTTTTGTCTTTTTTCGTGTCCGGCAACGGATCGCAACCCTCAGTGTCGTGCCCATACCGGACCGGGACCGGCAACGGGATCGCAACCCTCGGTGTTGCTCCCACACCTCGCTCAGCCAGTGAGCGGGAACCGGTCTGTATGTGGGATCCGAACCCTCGGCGGGAGCGCCACCACGCTCCCAAGGGCGCACTGTAGCAGTGCGCCACCGGGGCCAGCCCCTACAATTGATTTTTAATTAGTGTTGTTTGTTACACACTCTGGAAGACAGACCTTTTCATCAGACACCAGTTTAATTTCTTGATTTCATTTCTCTGACATCTTAGCTATCATAGTAATTTAGTGACTATTTGTGTTTAACTCAGTAGATCACCATATAATTTGGGGCACAAAAGTGTAACAGCATTTATCCTGTTCATTCCTTAAAGTTCCAGACATCCTGTCCTTTCCTCCACTTGTTTCTCCACTTTGTGCCTAATGTTTCTATGGGTTTTCTGGTATTTTTTGTTGTGGGAGTACAGTTTGGTTGGTTTTTACATACACATACTGTGGTAATGGGACTTTTAGGCAGGAGCTAGGTGATGAATCCCTGACTTTATAGGTGGGTAGAGGGCCCATTAGCCAGTTTTATGCTGTGTGGAGGAACTCCACTGGAACTTGCCACATTCTTAATTCTCTTTTGCCTTATGGGTGTTGGGCAACTGAAGTGGATCAGTAGGACTGAGTTTAGTGATACGTCCTGTTGAATGCTTGGAAGCTATATCTAGTTCCAAAAATTTTGAGTTGCTGCTTTTACATGTCTGCCATTTGTCATAATTTAAAAAATCAGTTTATCTGTATTAAGTACAGTAGCGAAAATTTATTTTGGAAATTAATCTCAGATTAAATTGTCTAGTGAGGGCATACTATTAACTGAAGTAACAGACCAAATGAGAAATGTCTAAGCATTTTGTTAATTTGTTTTCAGCAGAGGTGTTGCTTATTGGCTGTCCTGTAAGAGGTATTTCTTTTTGTTTCTATGCTATAGAGTGGAGTTGAACTTTATGAATAAGTTAGATTCTAAAGTCAGTGTGTAAAATGAAAATCACACGTAATAAAAAATTACTCTTGAAAATCTCTTAGGAAGGCAGAATGACGTACCGGTAAGTTCAACTCAGCTTTAGTGTTGGAACAGATTGCTGTTTCTTTTCTTGAACACTAGATGAAGTTAGCTTGCATTTAGGGGCCGCATTAGAACAACAGCCACCCCCTGCCAAAAGTGTCTTTAAATACAAGAATCACATTCAGCATGGTGTCATGCTGCTCTGTTAGAGGCATGTGGGAAATGAGACCAATGGGAAACAGATCAATTCTACCATCTCACAGTATCTCTAGGATAAATGTGCTGTAGTAAAAGGAGGTGGGTATGTGTGCTTGGAAAAGTTTGCACTATTTAAATTATTTCTCATTTCCTCTCTCTCTTTCCAAAGCTGGATAGTTTAAATCACAAAAGTTAAGTGGTTTTTTTATGCTGCAACTTGACAGAGGGAAATTTAGAGGGTTTCAAGTTATCCTTTATAAAATGGATTTTATCTATAAAGTAACCCCAAATTTCATCGACTTTCCCCTTTACTGAAGCAGCAAGATATCTCAGAGGAGAACAGTTAGAATCACTATTTTAACAATATATTAGCATCCAGTAGAGAAAACAGAAACTTGATAGGAATTTCAACAGAGTGGATTTAATGTAGGGAGTTGGTTAGATGCGTATAAGAACGGAAAAGGAACATTACAGTAATCAGAATGTACGAGTTCAGAGAAGGTTCCATGGACCTGGCATTGGACCATTGAGAAGGTTTGCATTTGTTCAGCTGCTGCTAGTACATATGAAGGCATGTGATACAGCTGGTCTGGGAGTACCAAAAGAAGCTGGAGTCTGGAGCCAATTCTGCTGCCAGGACCAGGGACTGCAGTTGCTACTTACAAGAACTGGAATGACATCCCCTCGCCCATCTTCCTGTTTTCCATTCTCCATTTACTGCCTCTGTCGGCAAAACCTAACAAGAACCTGGGTGGCAAAGAAATTAAATATAGTGGCTTAGTCTCAGCCCCTACACTATAGAGCAGAATCTAGAAAGGTGGTTTTGGAGTTGAGAGGACAGTGAGTAAATGACCTGCACAAATAGTGTAGGTTAAAGTATAAAAATTTGTGTAGGGAATCCTGTCCACCTTTTCTTTTCAAAAAACAGTTTGATTATCTTCTGTGTGCCAGACCCTGTGCTAGGGATTAGGGATAAGAAAAATGAATCAAACAAAGTCTCTGTTCTTGAGGAATTTGCAATCTAAGTAGGGATGACAAATAAACTTACAGTACGGTGTGTTAAATGCAACAACACGTAAGTGACCTGTTTTGGGAGCCCAAAGGCCGTAACAACCAAGAGAGTGCCTCCTCTGCTTAGCTAGACTTAAGGACTGCTATTTTTATCCTGTATCCTGATCAAATCTGAACTTATTTTTTCTGACTTCTGTGTTCAGCCCAACTCTATAAAAACTTTCTCTGAGATGTCTCAATTTTGTCACATAATCGTAATCATTACTAGTTAAGCATTTCATTATTATAAGCATTTCTCTGTGCTTTCTTCATCTGTTATAAACCATCACTTCCGCTGCACTTTTAGCCTAGCCGAGTTTTGTGCACAGAGATGTTTGAGAAATATTTGCTTTTGCAGTGGATAATGGAAATAAAATATTGATCATCACCTCTGCAGACATTGTTTCCTTGTTCCAAGGTCATTAGAAAATAGTTTGTGTAAAGTGTTATTTGATTTTACAGCTGTGAGAATTGAAAGGGTAAAATAATCAGTTAACTTAAACTGTATAGCACCAATAGATGATCTAGAAATGTATTCCAGAGCCAGCAGTTTTGACAGAAATTCCTTTTGATGGCTAAATAAAATCCTCTCCTGCCTCTTTTATTATTTTAAAGCTTATGTTCTAAAATCTCACAGTTATTTCTGAGGGAGGGTGGAGAGGAAACGTCCCTCATTTTATTTCCTAAAAATAAAATATCATGCAGTTTCTTTTTACATTGTTCTTTTTAATTGTCCAATCTTCATCTCCTTTTTTCTTCCTACCTGTATTCATTACCACTGCTCTATTAGCTATTGTGAAATATGCAAATCTGCAGTATTTCACTTTGACTTCTACCTACCTACCTACCTATCAGTTTATTTATTTATTGTGGCAGGCAGGTATGGGGATCCTAACCCTTGACCTTGGTGTTACAACACTGTGCTCTGACCATATTTTGACTTCTTTTTAGAAGTGTTCTGCTTGAACATTCCATGGTTGTTTTCCCCACCATACACACACGTTGATTTAATTTAAAACTAACTGATTCTTCACTTTTTAAAAGATGTATGTATCCATGCCAGTAATTTCATTAAACCCTCACTATTTACAATATTTATTCTATAGAGCCTAATTCAGTCTTGGACAGCTGTCTGGGGACACAGCCAAATGTTTTATAGAAGGCATTACTATAGTACAGAAGGGTTAGTGTTGTGCATAGTAGAAGGAGCTTCAGAATTGAAGGCAGGAGACTTGATTTCTTTTTTTTCTTTTTTTTTTTTTTTTTGTCTTTTTCGTGACCGGGAAGGAAGGGGATCGCAACCCTTGCTGTGGTGTCGCCCACACCGCGCTCAGCCAGTGAGCGCTCCGGCCATTCCTATATAGGATCTGAACCCGCGGCGGGAGCGTCGCTGTGCTCCCAGCGCCGCACTCTCCCAAGTGTGCCACGGGCTCGGCCCCGAGACTTGATTTCTTTTTTTTTTTTTTTTTTTCCTTTTTGTCTT
>NW_007730900.1:140830-148966 GCF_000696425.1 Galeopterus variegatus | reverse complement strand
CGCAACCCTCGGTGTTGCGCCCACACCGTGCTCAGCCAGTGAGCGGGAACCGGTCTCCACATGGGATCCGAACCCTCGGCTGGAGCACCGCCGCACTCCCAAGCGGCGCACTCTCCAGTGCGCCACCGGGCCGGCCCATGATTTCTAAGTCTGGTTTCACTACTAGCAAGATTCTTGGCCTTTCTGAGTCTGTTTTCTTTTCTTTTAAAAAAATAATACCACCCTTACTGACCTTACAGATTATTTGTAAAGACATGAGGAAATGTAGGTAAAGGGTTTTTTTTTTTTTAACACAGCAAAGCAGATTGTAAATGTAAGGGTTATATGGAAAGAAAGAGAGAGAGATGTATATAGGTCCATGGCTTGGATCCAGGGCATACTTTTGTCTCTACTTTCAAGTTTTTGAGTTTCCATATTTAAAAAAGTTGTTAGGGTGAAATGGGGTGTGGGAGGAGTATAGGTAGAGTTACTATGATCCTTGTTTTCCCAAGTCTGGTTGATAGTATAGCACCCTCCCCACCCTTAAATAATTGTCTTTTAAGGCTGACAGCCTTAATTTCTTTTCACCAGGGTTAAATATCTTGCTTATATTATGAGACAGTACTGCAACCTTTCATTTTACATGTAGAAACAAAACTGCCACTCTGCAGATTGTTTAAATGACAATGGCCCGAGTAGTAGGAAAAACAGATGCTATTACTGTTTTGGCTGGATATTAAGTATTGTAGTTTTTGTTTTATATGAGAGTTATTTTACAGTATCTGTTTCAGAAAATCTGCTGTATTCATTTCTTAAATGTAATTTTTAATTTTGGAAAATTTGTAAAAAGTAGAAGGAAAAATCCATGCTTTTAGTATTAAAGTGCTCTTGCATTTTGATGCATTTCCTTTTGGAAATTTTTAGAGGATGGTTTTGTTTAAAATGTAGTTTTAACTGTATTTTACATGAAGATCTAAATTTATGGGTATTTTAAAATCTAACTTCAGATATCATAAACATTTTCTATGCCCTATCCAGTTTGGTAACCTTTTAAATGATGGTGTAATATTACATGTGGATGTACCATAGTGTATTTAACCAGTTCCTTTGTGGTTGGTTCATAAGGTTCGTTTTAGCTGTTGTGTTTACCTCGATGGTAGGGAGAGTCAATATTCATTGTGGCAGTGGGATGGAAGTAACTTTTAGCAGTAGCTGTTTTTTCATAAGTTAACCTTTCCCAGAATGAATCTGTAACTGTCTTTGATGGCAGTAGCTTGTTGTGCAGTATAGCTGACGAAAACTGAGAAGGAATTAGAGAAAATAACCTGTTTCTCCATTTAGGTTTGAGAATTATTATTATTTTTTTAGATAGTGTGGAACAGGTGTTCTTGGCCTTCAGTCCAAGTATCTCTAAGGATTCCTCAATACTTTGAAATTTTGTGTGTGTGTGCTTTTGAATGTCTTTTTTTTCTCCCAGAGGTAAGAATTCCTCACTTTCTTCAGATTCTTAAGAGGTGTGTGGACTGAGAAAAGTTAAGAAGAGTGGACCTACAGGATTTTTGTTTAAAAGTGCATGTAGAGGGAAAACTATTAAAAAGTGCTTGAAACAGTATCTGTTGTATTGAATTAATGTTAGTTTTCCTTTCCCTTTATTGCTCAGTAATGTGGTATCAGTGTTACTTATGAGAGAATGGGTTTTGCTACTTTAGCTATTTGCTTTTCTTTATTATGGTATTATTATGGTTTTCTCTTTTTAACATTGATTATTTGAAGAACTTGCATTAACATTATCAAAGTCTAATTGCAAATAAGTAGCTTTGGCCTACTGAGCATTAAAATATACATAAAAGTATTTTTGTTAATGTTTGGAGGTCTTTGCATTATTTTCAGAGCAATAGATTTTTTAAGATTATCTCCTAAAACATGCCTATTTTAAAAGAGACGTAGATCTTTGTATTGACTTGCTCAAAGTTATGTTGACTTCCAGTATATATGGACTGTACTAATTTTGCTATTTTTATGATATAAAAATTATGCTAATCTTTAGATTCACCAGAGCCATAAGACTTGTTTTTTTTTTTTTTTGTCCTTTTTGAGACCGGCCGCACCGCACTCAGCCAGTGAGCGCTGCAGGCGCACCGGTCATCCCCATATAGGACCCGAACCCGCGGCGGGGAGCGCTGCTGCGCTCCCAGCGCTGCACTCTCCCAAGTGCGCCACGGGCTTGGCCCCATAAGACTTCTTTCTATCCTTAAAGTTTCTGGTTTCTTTTTTCATGTTTCCTCTTCCAAGTACCTGGCTTTCTATTAGCCTTTGAAACATCTGGAGCTACTTCTGCCAGGACTAAACTTTTTTTTTTTTTTTTGTCTTTTGTCTTTTTTCCGTGTCCGGCAACGGATCGCAACCCTCAGTGTCGCCCCCGTACCGGACCGGGGACCGGCAACGGGATCGCAAGCCTCGGTGTTGCTCCCGTGCCTCGCTCAACCAGTGAGCGGGAACCGGTCTATACGTGGGATCCGAACCCTCGGACGGGAGCGCTGCTGCGCTTCCCAAGCGGCGCACCATCCAGTGCGCCACCGGGCCGGCCCAGGACTAAACTTTTTTGATGCAAGTTGCAGAAATTGGGAGACAAGGAAGGCCAGAAAAGAAAATTAAATTGGTTTACCTTTTGGAATTGTTTCAAGAACACAAAATGAGAATTGAGGTTTCCCGAATCCCAGTCTGGCTGCTATTATTCCCTATAATAGTTGTTTTGTTCTGTTTCTTTTTCTGCAAAAGAAAATTACCCTGTGTGTCAAAGGGACACCACAAGCACATTATTTACTCCTCTATTCTTATCTATTATTGTCTTAAAACAGATTGTTTATAATCTCTGTGCATTGTAATATAGTAACAGTAATAATGAGAGTTGAAAAATGGAGGGGAAAAACCCTACAAACTTCTAACCAACTCCATGTTATGTTCTAGAATGTAACTTTTACATAGTTCTAATTGTGGCACCACAGATGCAAATCTGTCATCCCTTTACAGTTATTTCTAGTCATTGCATATTGTATTAATCATTTTTTTTTTCCTTTTTGTCTTTTTTCGTGACCGGCAACGGATCGCAACCCTCAGTGTTGCGCCCGTACCGGGCCGGGACCGGCAACGGGATCGCAACCCTTGGTGTTGCGTCCGCACCTCGCTCAGCCAGTCAGCGGCCGGTCTGTATGTGGGATCCAAACCCTCGGCGGGAGCACCGCCGCGCTCCGGGCCGGCCCTTAATAATTATTTTTAATGATTGAAACATTTTCCTGGTTGCAGAGAACATCTCCATGTTAATGGTATTATTATTGTAGTAGTAGTGGTAATGATAGTATGTTTGGTGTAGTGGTTAAGGGCATGACCTTCTTAGTCCTGGGTTTGAGTCTTTCTTCTGACGTTCACCATGAGACCATTAAGCAAATTGCTTGCTTTCTTGTTCATTTTATATTTTGGCTTAGTTTCCTTATTTATTAAATGAGAGCAATAATAGTATCTACTTCATGGGGATGTTAAAAAAGTAACATTTTGTATAAAGTGGTAAACACTGTAAATATTAATAGCATTGTTTCCTAGGACTGGGGTTACTGGGTCAAAGAATATGATTTTTATTTTATTTTAGTTTAGCTTAGTTTTTATTTCTAGAAATGAATTGCCTAGCTGCTTTCCAAACGATTATTACAATTGCTGTTAGGAAAGTGTGGAGACATCAGCCTTCAACTTTTCCCTCTCTTATCTTTCTTAATCTATTTTCTTAGGTCTCTACCTCCCCCAAATTTAATTTTTGAGCAGGTTATGCCCTTCTCAGACAAGTAGAACCTGCTGGTATATTTTCAGTGACAGAAGACAATGTTGCTGTGACTTCCTATGTTGTTACTTGCTAAAGCTAACATTGGTCCTTGATAAATATTTCTTTTCCCAGGGAAGGACATAAAAGTGGTATACCATTTTTCATAAGTTGTTGACTTCTGTTCTGGCATATGGCGAATGGACTAAGAGTCAGTAGTTAGACTTTTCCTTTTAGTTTTGTCATTGATTATAAGTTTATGTAAATCTTTAAGCTTTGCCTTAGTCATGTTTCAAACCTTCATCTCAAAGATAGAGGTACTGATCTGTCTGTGCCATTAAGCCTGCAGATATTTGTTTATTGGGGGCCAATAGAGTAACAGTCAGCAGTCAGTAGTAAGCTGATTACTTGCTACCACATCAGTGTGCTCCCTTGTTTACAGGTTTTTGTTATCTGGGTAGGGATGTGAAATGAAGTTGGTAAGCCTCCCTTGCTTGCTTAGGGACTCAGAATTTTTTGGTTTTGCTTATTAGTAAATTTTTAATGTCCTTCGTGCCTCTTGGTCTTAGGGCACTGGGAGAATTAAAGGTAGCCCTCTGTAAGAATGTGGTGAATTTGTGGTATAGCATTGGTGTGTGTCTAGGGCTAAGAGCCTGGATTATGCCAAAGTCTGAGGTCTAAACTACTAGTGGGTTAGTAATTTGGCAGTAGTCACCAGATTCAAATAATAGAATGAAGCAGTAGACAAATAGAGGTTTAAACATCCTTAGAAGAGGTAAAAAGTGTAGACTGGCAGATGAGATCCAGGAGGTAAAGTACCAGTGTAAGGAATATGTCTTGTCAGAGGGAGAGATAATTAAGGGTTAAGGAAGCAAAAATGGAAGGTTCTGACCAAATTGGGCAAAAACGAAAAAATAACACAGGAGCAAAAATCAAACAAAACCCCCCAGATATACAGCCTGTAGCACCAAGGATATATCAGTACTTGATCAGAGGAAATCTATATAGCTAGCTCATTGTTTCAAGTATATATGTAATTAAGGCAGATGGATGTGGAGAAATATGGGATTACCTGTTCTCTTTATGACGAGGAAAAAAATGCAGAAAGCTTTGGCTATGACTTGGGAAAAAGAAAAGATTGGAGGAAACAACTCGTGGTTGATTGAAGTATTCAAGTTGAAAGAAGTTGCTAAAGGTAAAATATCTTAGCTCAAGAGAACGAGACTGACATTAGGACACTGTACTGTCAAGAACATTTAAGCAAGCAAGCTTTGATTCACGGGATATTAGAGGTAAGAGGGCTCTTGAGGCTATTTAATATAAAGTCTTACATTTACAAATGAGAAAAGTGGATCCTCAACTAAAGTGACTAGCCCTAGTTCCCCGAAGAATTTAGAAGCAGAGATTCTTTACCATTTAGAGTGTATTTGTAGAAAATTTGTGACTACTCCTGTTTCAGTAACTAATATTCTTATCAGATTGTCTCCACCTAGTGGACACAGTTGGCAGCAAATATTTTACAAGGCTGAGAACAAACATGGGAGAAAACTGCTAGGGATTTTATTAATTGCTTTGAGTAAGAGGCAGCCAGCCTGGTGACAGTTGTGTTGGCTTTGCAAAGGAAACCGTGGAGACAGTGTGTTCGATGATTACTTTCATATTTCACAACCTTATTAAGCAATTTGTATACTTTGTATACCTGAATCAGGCACTTATTGTTGACTGTGGAAAGTTATAGTGTGTTTAGCTTATGTTTTATAGAGTTTTACATGTGCGTATACATGCGTATTATATAAGCATAAAATATGTGTGTACATATTGATATAAAAAAATTTTTCTTTCCCCATTTTTGTTATGAGTTAAAAGATAGCATGCTAACTAACAGTGGAGAAGAGAGAACTAAATGATGTTGGGACAACTTGCCAATTACATGGGGTGGGAAAGCTAGATCCCAACCTCTTAAATGTAAAAAAAGAAACTCTGAAAGTATTAGAAGGGAAGTATGGGTGGATGTTTTTGTAACTTTGGTGTGGGTGATCTTTCCAAAGATGGCATAGAGGAAAAGATAAACACACTAAAAATGTATGCAAAATAAATATTTTTGTCCATAAGAAGTCAAAGACAAAAGACAAAGCAACAAACTGGGGGAAAATATTTAACACTTGTGACAGGCAAAAAACTAATAGAAATGAATTTGAGTAAGTAATTGATAGACAAAAAAATGGCTAATAAATCTGTGAAAAGATACTCTATTTCACTCCTCATTGAGGCTTGCAAATTAAAACATCAGTGAAGTATCATTTCCCACTTACCAGATTAGGCAGGCTTTAAAAAAAATGTTACTAATCCCTAATTGGTAGAAATGTAAATTGGTATAGCAATTTAGCAGTATTTGTCAGAATAAAAAAATTTACCTGTCCTTTGATCCAGTAATTCCACTCATAGGAATTTGCCCTAGGCAATTTTTTGCCAAGCATAACTTCTTATTGTAAAAGTTAAAGTCAGCAAAACATACATTGAACCTATGAGTGGACGAATGAATGAATCCTGGGCCACACCTTCATTGGGGGACGGTTTCAGGAACTTCTCATGTTGTTTGGAAATGCTAGGGGTTTCTTAGGTCACTAAAACACTAATTTTTACATAGAACAGTGATTCTCAACCCTGTCTGTGCATAAAAACCATTTGGCTGGATTTCAAGCCATACTAGGGTCCAGGGGGTATTGATTCATTTTGTCTGAAATGTGACCTTGGTATCAGAATTGTTAGCTCTCCAGATAATTCCTGTAAATGTGCAAACAAATTTGAGAACTACTTCTCTGAAGAAAGACTGTTTTTCTTATGAAAACATTTAATTTTCTTTTGGCAGAAGACAAGACTCCATTGGGGAAATAAACTGAAGGTTGTATTTTTCTTCACCTTCTACCACTTTGCCATTGCTTTCTCCTGATAATTGGGGTTGAGCTGGTGTATTAGTCTGTTTGTGTTGCTATAAAAGAAATACCTGAGACTGGGTAATTTATGAAGAAAAGAGGTTTATTTGGCTTACAATTCTGGGACAGCTGCATCTGGCATGGGCCTCAGGCTGCTTCTACTCATGGCGGAAAGCGGCAGGTAGTCAGCAGGTACAAGCAGATTACATAGTGAGAGGAAGCAAGAGAGAGCAGAGAGAGGAGGTGCCAGGGTCTTTTTAAACAACCAGCTCTTGCGGGAACTAATAGAGTAAGAACTCACTCGTTAATACCCCCTCCCCTAGGGAGAGCATTATTCCATTCACGAGGCATCAGCCCCCATGACTCAATCAGTTTCCAACACTGCCACGTTGGGGATCAAATTTCCACATGAGTTTTGGAGGGGACAACATATCCAAACTCCATCATTCTGCCCCTGGCCTCCCAAAACTCATGTCCCTGTTACATACAAAATAGAATTATTCCATCCCAACAGTCCCAAAAGTCTTAGCTTGCTCCAGTACCAACTTAAAAGTCTAAAGTCTCATCTGAGACCAAAAGCCAAAATCCTTCCAGCTGTGAACCTGTAAAAGTCAAAACCAGATGTATCTACTGCAAAAATACAATGGTGGAACAGATATTGGGTATACATTCCCATTCCAAAAGGGAGGAATAAGCCAGAGAAAAGGAGAAACAGGCCATAAAAAAGTCCAAAACCCAGCAGGGCAGACATTATGTCTTAAAGTTCCAAAATAATCTTCCATAACTCAAACTCCTGCATTATGGGCACACTGGGGCATCTGGGCCCCCAAAGCATCAGGCAGCCTCACTCCCACAGCTCTGCCAGGTGCAGTCCAGTGGGCTGTGCTGGTGCCTGTGGCTTTTCCAGGCTGGTGTTGCACATTGCCAGTGGCCTTACAGTTTTGGAGTCCTGGTGGCAGCCCTCCTGCATTGGCTTTACTAGACATTTCCCTGGTGGGGGCTCTCCGTGGGGGCTCTGACCCCACTTTCCTGCTCAGCATTGCTCTAGTAGATGGCCTCTGCAGCAGCTCTGCCCCTGAGGTAGGTCTCTGCCTTGGTCCCCAGGCTTTTCCATACATCCTCTGAAATCTGGGTGGAGGCTCCCAAGCCTTCCTAGCTCTGGCATTCTGCGAACCTGCAGACCTAACACCACGTGGATGCCACCAAGGTTTCAGGCTTCTACTCTCCAGAGCACAAACCACACTTGGGGCTGGTCCAACAAGAGCAGCTGGGATGCAAGGAGCAGGTTCCCAAGGGCAGCTGCACGCCAGGTCTGTCCTCTGGGACAACTCAGTCCTTCTAGGCCTCAGGTCTTGTGATGGGTGGGGTACCCTTCCAGACTCTCAAATGCCTTTAGGACTCCCCCCCCCCCCCCCC
>NW_007730900.1:140088-140724 GCF_000696425.1 Galeopterus variegatus | reverse complement strand
CCCCCCCCCCCCCCCCCGTTGTCCTGGTTATTAGCATCTGGCTGTCTCACCAGCAAGCTGTCTTTAGTAAGCAGTTTATCTGCTTCACCCTTGCATTTTTCTCCTGCTTTCTGCTTCTCTACCACATGGCCAGGCTGCAAATTTTCCACGTCTTTATGCTCTGCTTCCCTTTTAAATTCTGGCTTTACATCATGCCTTTTCTGCCATAACTCAGCATAGGTCGTTAAAAGTAACCATGCAGCTTCCTTAATACTTTGCTGCTTAGAAATTTCTTCTGCCAGACATTCTGGTTCACAGCTCTTAAGTCCCACCTTCCACAAAGTCCAAGGGCATGGACACAATGCAGCCAAATTCCTTGCTATGGTGTAGCAAGGGTTCTCCTTTGTCCAGTTCCCGATAAGTTTCTCATTTCTGTCTGAGACCTGATCATCCGCATGGTCTTTACTGTCGATGTTTCTTTCAACATTCTGGTCACAGCCATTCAACCAATCTCTAAAATGTTCCAAAGTTTCCCTCATCTTTTTTTTTTTTCTTTTTTTGTCTTTTTCCGTGTCCGGCAACGGATCGCAACCCTCAGTGTCGCGCCCGTACCGGACCGGGGACCGGCAACGGAATCGCAACCCTCGGCGTTGCTCC
>NW_007730900.1:129420-139967 GCF_000696425.1 Galeopterus variegatus | reverse complement strand
CGGGAACCGGTCTGTATGTGGGATCCGAACCCTCGGGCGGGAGCGCCGCCGCGCTTCCCAAGCGGCGCACTATCCAGTGCACCACCGGGCCGGCCCGTCCCTCATCTTTTTCTTTCCTTCTGAGTCCTCCAAATTCCTCCAACCTTTGCCCATTACCCAGTTCCAAAGCTGCATCCACATTTTCAGGTATCTGTATAGCAACACCCCACTCCTCGGTACCAATTTTCTGTATTAGTCTGTTTGCGTTGCTATAACTGAAATACCTGAGACTGGGAATTTATAAAGAAAAGAGGTTTATTTGGCTTATGATTCTGGGACAGCTGCAAGGGCCTCAGGCTGCTTCTACTCATGGTGGAAAGTGGCAGGCAGCCAGCAGGTATAAGCAGAGCACATGGCAAGACAAAACAAGAGAGAGCAGAGAGGAGGTGCCAGGGTCTTTTTAAACAACCAGCTCTCACGGAAACTGGTAGAGCGAGAACTCACTCATTAGTTTCCCCTTCCCCAGGGAGAGCATTAATCCATTCATGAGGGATCAGCCCCCATGACTCAATCAGTTTCCAGCACTGCCACATTGGGGATCAGATTTCCACATGAGTTTTGGAGAGGACAACACATCCAAACTCCATCAGCTGGTGTATTAGTTTCCTGTTGTTGCTCTAACAAAGTACCACAGTTTAGTGACTTGAAACAATACAGATTTATAACTTTACAGTTCCGGCAGTCAGAAGTCCAAAATGGGTGTTTCAGGGTTAAAATCAAGGTGTTGGTGGGTCTATGTTCCTTCTAGAGGATAATTTAATTTCCTTAACTTTTCTATCTTCTAGAGGCTGCCTGCATCCCTTGGCTTGTGGCCCCTTTCTCCATCTTCAGGCTGGCCAGCAGCCTTGCATCTTCAGATTTCTCTCTGAGTACTACCCCTGCCTCCTTCATCACATCTCCTTTCTCTGACTCTGCTTCTCTCATCATATCGCCTTGTCTGACTCGTAAGGACATTGTAATTACATTCGGCCAAACCAGGATAATCCAGGGTAATGAAATGTCATGATCCTTAATTTAATTACATTGGCAAAGTCTGCTTTGTCACAAATTCTGGGATTAGGACATGGACAATTTTGGGGCCCATTATTCAGCCTACCATAATTGGAGAGTTAATTCAGAAGGACCTTTAAAATTTACAAATGGAGTATTTTAGTCCATCTTATATCAATATCATATTGTAGCCCCAAAGTAAATTAACTTCTATATAGTTATGATTAATGTTTATTTCCCCCTGCTGCAATCTGCAGTTTCTCCTTTATTGTTGGGAATAAATGTAGGTGGATAGGATAGGCTGGCTTGTCTCATTTTTATTATAATAATAATATTAGCTATCATATGTCCTTCACAGATTGCTATTAAGTAGGAACTTTATTTCAGCACTGGCAGGATTTCATACTTTGATTTTTTTGGGTTGTGTCTCAGAAGAGTAGTTTATATAGCAAAGTTAAGATTCACCAGTAGGTTTCTTCCTGCCCAGTAGTATTGCCCATGAGTTGTGTTTGAACCAGATGCAGGTAATCTGTAACATTGGTATATAGTGGAATAATTTTGAATAGCACTCATCCAACACCTGTGAATTCATTTAACAAGCGCAGAGTTTCCTTTGATCCTTATTCCATTTTTTCTTTTCACACAGCATGTTCTTTTCTGTTGTAGTGTTGATTGCAGTAAGCTGAAATTTCCCATCCAAACTTTTCATACTTTAGATGTGTTTATTCTCCTGGACGACCTGCATGTACCTTACATGCAAGAAGTCCAAAAGTGAATTCAGCCTTTCATTCCTTCTTGGAAAATGTATACCATTTTCTGTTCTTTTTATTTAAAAATTTTTTTTATTGTGGTAAAATATACATAACATAAAATTTACCATTTTAACCATTTTTGAGTGTACAGTTCAGTGGCAGTAAGTACATTAAAATCGTTGTGCAACTGTCACCATTATTCATCTCCAGAACTTTTTCATCATCCTAAACTGAAACTCCATACCCATTAGACAGTAACTCCCCATTACCTCCTTCCCTCAGCTTCTTATAACCACTATTCTACTTTCTATGATTCGACTAGTCAAGTTACCTCATATAAGTGTAGTTACATAATTTTTGTCCTTTGGTATTTGGCTTATTTCACTTAGTATGATGCTTTCAGGGTTTATCTGTGTTGTAGCATATGTAGAAATTTCATTTTTGAGGCTGAATAATATTTCATTGCATGTATGTACCACATTTTGTTTATTCATTTGTCTGTTGATGGACACATTTGAGTTGTTTATATCTTTTGGCTATTATAAATAATGTTATTATGAACATGGTTGTACAAATACCTGTTTGAATCTCTGCTTTCAATTCTTTGGGGTATTTACCTAAAATTGAGATTGGTGGATCATGTGGTAATTCTATGTTTAACTTTTTGAGGAACTGCCATGCTGTATTCAAAAGCTGCTACACCATTTTCTCACCAGCAGGGCACAATCGGTTTCTTCACATCCTTGCCAAGGCTTGTTAATTTCTGCTTACGTGCGTGCGTGTGTGTGTGTGCGTGTGTGTGTAGTTTTATTATTGTTTTTTATTTTTATTTAAATAATAGCCATATAGCCATCCTAGTGGGTGTGAAGTGATATCTCACCGTGGTTTTGATTTTCATTTCCCTAATGATTAGTGATATTGAGTATTTTCTCATGTGCTTATTGGCCATCTTTGGAGAAAATATCTGTTCAAATCGTTTGTGCATTTCTGAATTGAGCTGTTCATTTTTTTGTTGCTGAAGTTCTAAGAGTTCTTTTTTTTTTGTCTTTTTTCGTGTCCGGCAACGGATCGCAACCCTCAGTGTCGCGCCCATACCGGACCGGGACCAGCAACGGGATCGCAACCCTCGGCGTTGCGCCCGCACCTCACTCAGCCAGTGAGCGGGAACCGGTCTGTATGTGGGATCCGAACCCTCGGCGGGAGCGCCGCCACGCTCCCAAGTGGCACACTGTAGCAGTGCGCCACCGGGCCAGCCCCTAAGAGTTCTTTATATATGAGAATACTTTAAAAACTTTGTGGAAAAATAGAATTTTTTTTTTTTTTTTGTCTTTTTCCGTGTCCGGCAACGGATCGCAACCCTCAGTGCTGCCCCCGCACCGGACCGGGACCGGCAACGGGATCGCAACCCTCGGTGTTGCCCCCGCGCCTCGCTCAGCCAATGAGCGGGAACTGGTCTGTATGTGGGATCCGAACCCTCGGGCGGGAGCGCCGCCGCGCCTCCCAAGCGGCGCACTTATCCAGTGCGCCACCGGGCCGGCCCGAAAAATAGAATTTTTGAAGGACCCTTGTGTTGGGCTGGGTCACAGACCCTTCAAACCTGTTGTACAGGCTGGGTCACAGACCCCTCATATGCAGGTTGTGAGCTAGGTAATTGGAAAGATCCTGGGAGCTGCTGGCAAGGTTGACATGCTTTATTCGGACACGAGCTCAGCCCCCAGACTCCTCAGCAGCAGCAACAGCAGCTTACAGCAGATCCAGCAGCAGCAGCAGTGGCCTCCCGGGAGTGTTCTGGGGGCCCTGTGGATCAGAGCCATTTGTCCTTTATGCTTAAGTCAGATAACCAAGAGACACTTGGGTGTGAGTAAGATAACCAAAGAACACCTGGGTGCACATGCACAATTACATCAGACAATAACCAAGGAACACCTGGATGCACGTGCACAGTTAACATAGTTACATTAAACAGGCCTAGGTCATGCTAGGCAAGATTCCGAACATGTGAGGGACCCTGACTATTTGTCCATTTCATTTTCCTTACACCTTGTATATTTGAGGGTTTATTTCTAGGCTCTCTATATTCCATTAGTCTTATATGTTTGCTTTTATGCCAGTACCACATTATTTTTGAGTACTGTAGCTTTGTAGTAAGTTTGAAATCAGGAAATATGAGTTCTCCTACTATGTTCCCTTTTTTTCAAGAATATTTTGGGTATGTGGGGTTTTCTTGAGATTCTGTATGAATTTTAGGATGGGTTTTTCAGTTTTTGCAAAGAACATTGTTGGGATTTTGATAGGGATTTCATTTAATCTGTAAATTGCTTTGGGTAGTATTGTCATCATTTCACTCATTTAATAGTGAACTACCTGGAGTTTCCCAAATATACCATGCTGAGTTGTGCCTTTGCTTACTATGTTGTTCCTTCTACACTGCTTTACTTTCCTCATTTGGTTAACTTCCACTTAACCTTAACTCCTCCTTCAAGGAGGAGTCTCTTTCTCTAGGAAACCTTTTTTGATTTCTTCTCTCCCATTAGACTACTTTTTTATGCTCTTATACAGCATTTACCAAATTGTGTTAAAATCATGTTCAGAGCTTGTCCTCCCCATTAGCCAATAAACTCTTGGAGGTTCTCCAGTCATGTGATAGCTCTCAATAAATGTTTCCTAGACTGTTGAACTCAACTGTTTTTCATTATGGGTATGTTAACTTCTAATATGGATAGACAAAGGAACTAATATATCTAGTGTTGACTAATATTAGACCTTGATAGCTGTATCCCAAAACCTCAGAGAAAGACTAAATTAGGCTATTAAGAAGGTATGTGTATGTGGGGTGGAGGAGGGGGTAGGGTTAGGGGAGATTAGACAGTGATGGGTGCTGGGAGAAGTATGGTAGGAGGGACGGATCACATTAAATTATCAAGTCTGCATTTTAAAAATCTTAAAAACGTTTATTTTCCCTGTAACAATAACTTAATTATAGAGAGACCAGAAAACATTAAACTTATTACCAGTACTCAATAACTTAATTAAGACTGGGTAAGGAAGATTTGGCAATCACCTTTGGACGGTTCCTGCTCTATGTTCTACAGTGTGGAAAATATAGAATCCAATTAGGAATTGATTATATTAACTTTTTTTTTTTTTTTTTGTCTTTTTCCGTGTCCGGCAACGGATCGCAACCCTCAGCGTCGCCCCCGCACCGGACCGGGACCAGCAACAGGATCGCAACCCTCGGTGTTGCCCCCGCACCTCGCTCAGCCAGTGAGCGGGAACCGGTCTGCATGTGGGATCCGAACCCTCGGTGGGAGCGCCGCCGCGCTTCCCAAGCGGCACACTGTAGCAGTGCACCACCGGGCCGGCCCTGATTATATTAACTTTTTAAATAAAGAAGCTATTAGCCTATCAAAAATAACTTAGATGAGTATTCCAGATGTTTAGTACAATGACAAGTTTTTCAGTAAAGAACACTTTGTGTCTTTAGAAGCTTACAGAAATTAGTGTCTGTCTTACAGCTGTAGTTTTAGATTAAACTGCTAAAAGTGGCTTTTATGAGGTAATAGTTACTGCAGGCAGTGTTATGATGGCAGTTGGATGGCTTACTCAATTTATTATTGCTCCCTGATTTGCCTAGTATTAAGTAAATTTCTAAAATCTAACGCCTATATATCCTATAAGCAAGCAACGTTTTAATTAAGGAAGAAATTGTTTGCTCATTCACATGTTGTATAATACAATGCAAGAGGAAAAGAAAAATGCTAAAGATTGGGAGAGTTAATTTGATGTTTGTTTGTTTTTTTTATTTTACTCTGTTCAGAAGCGACAATAACCATGGAAGAGAGAGAGAAATATCTTATTTAGAAAATAAAGAGAAAGCTTCTTAGTTTTCTTTTTTTCTTAGTGCTTAGGGAAGTATATCTCAAACAAATGAAGAAAAATGTCTTATAGGAAAATGGGATAATCTAAGTAATTTAAAAGTGATTGTATTTTCTGATACTTCTTTCACAGTATAAAAACAAATTAAGGAAACACATCTTATATAGGATAAAAACTTGTGTTGTCTGGGGATTTGGTTATGTTCATGGGTGTGTTATAGTTACCCTTACCTTTGGCTAGTGTAGTAGGCTGAAAAATGTCCCCTAGATGACATCCCCATTCTAATCCCTGTAACCTGTAAATCTTACTTTACTTGCAAAAGGGGTCTTTGCATATGTAGTTACTGATTTTGAGATGAGATGATCCTGGATTATCCAGGTGTACCCTAAATGTCATCATGTGTGTCCTTATAAGAAAGGGGTCAGAGGGAGATTACAGCCACAGAAGAGAAGTAGTCTGTGTGACCGCAGAGGCAGAAATTAGAGTGTTGTGGCCACAAACCAAGGAATGTCAGTCTCTGGAGAAAGTGTGGCCCTGCCAATGCCTTGATTTTGGACCAGTGATACTGAATTTGAAGTTCTGGCCTCCAGAACTGTGAGAGAATAAATTATTGGTATTTTAAACCACCAAATATGTGGTAATTTGTTACAGCAGGTATAAAAATCTAATATAGCAATCATTCTTCAAAGTGTAAATGGACATTTCTGAATAACCCCATTTACCTAAACTCTTTCTCTTTTGGGGGGGTATGATTTATAATTCACTCATATTAGTCTGTAGTTTTATTTCAGATAGTCTGAATAGACTGGGCAATTTTTTAAAAATTGTGATTGACACATTGTAATTGTACATGCTTATGGGGTACAATCTGATGTTTTGATAAGACTGGGTATTTTTTATGATTAAAGCAGCTAGTAAACACTTTTAGGGACAGAACTCCTGAGAATTTAGCTCAAAATAAGTTATATTTAAAGTTCCTTTTTTGAGAAAAATGTTTTATCCAATCTGGAAGCTCTCTTGTGGCTGCTTAAGTAGGTAAGAGTAAAAATCAGACACCTAAAATTTTAGAACACAGAATCAGCTCTTTTGCATGCACATCTGCTGTTTAATATGAATTTCTCTTTCACCTATACTATAGAAAATATATAGTTGATGTTCCTATCCAAGAATTGAGTTATGAATTTCCTGTGACCCAGCATGTGCCGGGCTCTCACTTGAGACCTTGGCTTACTGAGAGTGACCAAAGAATAAAGGCCATATATGTTCACTTTGCTTAGACCTATATCCTTAATCTTCAGACAGCAATGTACCTAGCCTATATTATCTTAATCCCCTCAAAGATTGTGTGTGCTTTTGGGAGCGAGGGGGGATAATCCAAGAAACATTTTGTAAAGAATCCACAAATTTCTAATGAAATTTGAACCAGAAATATCTCTATCTGATATGTTTCTTTTCCTGTTAAACTTCTAGAAACCACACTTAGTATTTAGCCACATACCGGTTACTAATGGTAGACAACTGATGAAGAAATCTGCCCTTTCTGGCAATTTTTGTTTGTTATAAAATAAGCCTTAAATGAGTAGTCTTGAATCAGCCTACTCCATTGATTTTTCTGTCTTATGAGGCACGCAACCAAAGGTTCTAGGACTTCCTTTCAGTATTTTTGTCTCTAAACTAACTGACTCTTTTTGAAAGAAGATTAATGTAAAATTCTTAATAAGTTAGGGGGCAGCTAAACAATTTTTTTCCCCTAGTCTTTCACATGTTGGGGAGGCTGAGAAATAATGTTTCTTTAAAGTAAAAAAAGGAGATGATATCCTTTCAGTTTTATGACTGTCATTTATGGAATGTGCCAGGCACTTTATATGAACATTTCATTCAACTTTGCCAGTGACCCTGAAAATTTTTATAACTTTTTAGATTGGGGGGAAAAAAGTCTTGAGCGGTTGAGAAATTTGCCTGTGAATCTACAGCTAGTCACTGCCAGACCTAGAATGCAAACCAAAGGTGATCCAGTTCCAAAGGGCTTTTACCATGCTTTCTAGCTGTCCTGTTTGTTGTACCATAATATAAGTACATCCCTAAAATAAGAAGTTCTCTGTCCTTATTCTTGAGGAATTTATGGTTTAGTGGATATATTTTTCTTGAATGGTCTTGGGAACAAATGTATGGTCTAGTCAGAGGGTTTGAGAGTCTTGAGGTCCCAAAGATTAGAATTGTCTTCCTTTTTTTTTTTCACATGAACCCTGTTCTTTGATGCAGCTAACCTCTATAGACTTGACTGCAGTTTTTTCATACTCTCCTCAACCAATTTAAGGATTGTAGCTTAGGGATGGGATAGAAATGGCATTTTAGAGAGTTTCTACATTATTTTGTTTGCCAGGTACTGTAAAATGAATATTTATGTAGAAACAGTGTTATGATTAGTGGTTAGGTCCCTAGACTAGTCTTCAAAAGATTAACCCATAATGTAATTGAACTTGTATACAACTACGAATTTTCTAGTAGTTCAGACACATTACTTAGTATATTTTTAATGGAAAAACTTAGAATGAAAACTTCAGTTTCTAGTTGGGGACTTAATGTACTTTTGTTCTGAAAAAATAAGTTTTATATTCATTTTCAAATCTTATTAAAACCCAAATTAAAGGATGAGTAATAGAAACCAAATTCTGTATGTTAGAATAAATTTTTAATAGTTATATGTATTCATATTATCGTGAAAGTAGACATATGGTGACTGGAGCAAGAACAGTTTATTACAGCAGTAACCACATCAGATTCCCTTTGCCCTAGTTCTTCCCCTAGGCGTTGTGATGAGACCTGGATTCATTTGGTAGGTGAGGAACCGGAAAATATGAATCTGGGAACTTGTACACCTGTTATCTAACTTCTCGTGAAAGAGGGAGGGTAGACCTTTCTTCCCTAATATGAACAAATAATCCTTGGGAACAGAAGGGGGAGAAGGATCCTAGGTTCATAATCTTTGGAATGCAAATGAATGTTTGGGGGCGGAGGGGAGGATCAGACAAGTCTCAAGAGTTTACAACTCCTGAAATATCTCCGTAGTCTGGGGTTTCATCCCCCCTGAAATGTAAACCCATACCCCTAAAGAGGTAAAATCTCTTACTGTTTATTTATCTTTAAGTTTCAAGGCTTGTCCTTTGAAGAATAGCTTTCTTTGCTTAGAAATTCCTGCCTATGCAGAAACATAAAAATATTTTCTCTTCACATAGTTAAATCTTTCTTTTCTCTTACCCTTTCCTATTTTTCTGGTACCAGATTTCTTTGTTTGAAGGAGTGGTCCAAATGAAAGAACTTAAGTGGCTGTTTTGTTGGTACAACTTATAAAAATGCTAAGAGTAACCCCAATATGCATGCATTGCCTTGGTAACCCCAGAAGTCACCCTGATGGATATGGTGGAGTCAGCTTAAGGCTTAGTTCTTGTCATCACTGTCTCCCAGGTTGTGCTTGTTGGAGATACTCTGCCATGCCAGATTCAGACCTCTTTCCCCCACCCTCCCATCTTGGGTTATATGGTCACCCAGTTCTTTGGTTGATTTCACCTGCTCATTCAGGTAATGTTTCTTAATGAAGTCACACAGGTGGGAAGTTTTTGTCGGTGGCCAGTTTGACTTCTTCACTTTTTTCCCAAGTGTAACCCACACTCCATCCAGTCTGCTCTCCCAATTGTCATGTTCTGGTTTCTTGGTATCCTAAAGGAAGATTAGGTGCCCTCTATTGGTTGTGCAGCTTCATCACTTTCTCAGCATGTTTCCTCTCATTAGAAGGTGAAGAAAATATTTGGCAAAGTTCTTCAGAGCCACATCATTGCGGTCAAAGTAGTAAGACATAGATAGATGTAGATGATGTAGAGCTCCAGGTTGATCTGGTGGTTGATGGCCTGAGTGTCCTGGTAGTAAGTTCTGGTGCACCTGGAATAAGGATGCAGGTGGCTGAGAGGTGGCAGTGCTGAAACTTCAGTGGGAGTCTTGGGGTAGTCTGAGTGTGCTGTGAAGAGATGGCACAGGGCTGCCTCTGAACTGCTAGCCAGGGTGGGTTTCATCTAAGCACTGTTGAAGTAGGGAACCAAGGTGACTCCCAGCCAAGAATGTCTGGCCTCAGATGTTAATTTGAGTGACTTTTTAGTCATGATAAAATGTGAACTAATTATTAAGGTTGTCTAATTTGAGCTCCCCTCTTTAGTTATCACCATTGTTGTTCTTCGGCAGATAGTTATTGAATAACTACTATATGTCAGGTACAGTGCAATGTATTGGGGATATGGTGATGAATAAGATAGACAACTACCCTTCTTTCAAGAAGCTTAGGACTATAAAAGTGCTATGGTGAAAAAGAAAAGGTAGTTGATGAAAGAATGACAGAATTTCTTTCAAATGCATGAGTGAGTGAGTTGTAGGATAGTCTTGGGGGAGGAAAGTATTCCATTCCAGAAGGACAGGCTAGTGAAAAGATTGTAGAAGGACAAGCTAGTGAAAAGACTGTAAAATGAGAATGAGGTTGGCAAGATTAATAAAGGGAAAGATGTCAAGTATGCCTGAAACATGGTGAACAGAACTCAAAATCACAAACATACATTTTGATGTTTGGATTCTTTAATTGCCTAAATAGGATCGTATTATACATTTTGCTGTACAACTTGCTTTTTTTTTTTTTTTTAACTTAACGTGTATTGTATGCGTTCCATGTCAGAATGTACAGCTACATATTATTCTGTACTATGGTTATATCATAATTAGCCGTTTTCCTATTGACATAGACTTTTATGATTTTTTGCCATTACAAACAGTGCTGTGACCACTATCCTTACCATACTTTATTGTATACTCATTATGAGAATTTTTTTTTTTTTTTTTGTCTTTTTCCGT